>NC_065580.1:44325000-44532500 GCF_024542745.1 Macaca thibetana thibetana
AGTATGTGTAATTCATACTAATTATTAGTCAAGTTTTCTTTTCTATTTGACCACATGTATATGTGTGTGTATATTTATGTATATGTATATATGTATATATATATACACATACCTGCATTTCCCTACATACAAGTTCTTTTTCTCTTTCTCTTCCTTCCTTTTCTCCATCTCTTTCTAAAAACTTTTGAGAAGCTGCCCTAAAAGTCTGGCTTCCAGGTGTAAATACTCTCCCCGAGGACTCAAAACTTAACGGTAGTGACCGCAATTATGCATCGAACTAAGAAAAAATGTGTAATAAAGAAATAATCAAAAGAAATAATTAAAGAGAATTAATTACTTCTGTCTGGAGAAGAGTGGGAGATGGCCTGAGTCTAAGTAAAGTCCTTATTTTCCCAAGTTAGGAATTGTGAACACAGAGCTTATACCTTATGTAACTAAGCATCTGAAAATACATGAAATCCCTATTGCATGAAACCCCATAATTCTCCTTCTACTATTTTGTTCCCCCTCAGTGAATAGTCAGGGAAGAGTAGTAAGGGCTGGAAAAAATCAGAATCAAGTAATCCATGATTGCGTAGAGGTCAACCCTCAAAAATATGCTTGTATACCTGGACAACAAGGATGGTGACATTACAAAAATTAATAAAGTCACCATTCTCATTACAATATTACAAAAGACAATCTACATTTCAGAGTAAGAACCAAAGTTAACAGGGACATCGTAGTACAAAGCTCCTCACTTGTTGGTAACCCACTAAGAGAAAAACACTTTAAAGAAGCACGTAGAGTTGACCAACCTAAGTGGATGTGAGTCACTATTTCCCAATCATCTTGACTTTAACCTATGACTCATCAAGCTACTTACTGTCTTCCTCCAAGTGCTTTGTGAATCAACACAGTTTTTTTTTTTCATTCTCCCCACTAACACCACATTTCAAGCCCTCATTACTCCATACTTGGATTGCTATGATAGATTCTCCACTAGTTTTTCTGGCTCTGTTTTTCTCTTTTAATCAATTATAGATACTACCCAAATATGGATTAATTCTTCCTTAAACTTTGAATTATTATTTGTGACTTTTCTAATATTTTACTTTTAACAGCTTCATTCACGATAAAAGTCAAGGCCAGGCATGGTGGCTCATGCCTGTAATCCTGGCATTTTGAGAGGTTGTGGTGGGAAGATCACTTGAAGCCAGGAGTTTGAGACCAGCCTAGACAACAGAGGAAGGCCTGGTGCCTACGAAAAAAAAAAAAAAAAAAAAAAAAAAAAGCCAGGCATGGTGGTGGCTTCTTCCAGTTCTAGCTACTCAGGAGGCTGAGGCAGGTAGATCGCTTGAGCCCAGGGGTTTGAGGTCACAGTGAACTCTGTTAACATCACTGCACTCCAGCCTGAGTGACAGAGCAAGACTGCTGAAAGAAAGACGGAAGGAAGGAAGGAAGGAAGGAAGGAAGGAAGGAAGGAAGGAAGGAAGGAAGGAAGGAAGGAAGGAAGGAAAGAAGGAAGGAAGGAAGGAAGGAAGGAAGGAAGGAAGGAAGGAAGGAATCAAAATCCACATTCTGTCAAAATCTCTGAAAGAAGGAAAGAAAGAAAAGAAAGAAAAGAAAAGAAAAGAGAGAAAAAGAAAAGAAAGATCAAAACCTACAACCTGTCAAAATCTCCTGTCTTGCTGGTTTTCTCCAGCGTGGAGGGGTGGTCCCCACCATTCCTCTGGCACTCCACATTCACTCCTGGGTTGTACCCGGACTTGTGACATACCTCTGCATAATAGGTTATATTTCTTCTCTTCGCCTTTCCAAACTCTGACTATCTTATTATTTTCAAAACTCCTTGCAGCTCACATAGAAGTTTCCATTTTTGGAATCATATATCTCTGGGCAAGATGTTGTATTTGAACACTGAGGTTAAGACAAGATTATTAATGAGCATAGTGTTCAGAAAGCTCTTTCCTAAAAATTTGAGACTGGAAATAGTTTTCAGGTGATGGGCAGAAGTCGGACAAAGAGGGAATGGGCACAACTGTTTCTCTTCTTATGAAAAGAGGAAGCTTAGATGGCTGGGCACTGTGGCTCACGCTTATAATCCCAGCACTTTGGGAGGCTTAGGCAGGCGGATCACAAAGTAAGGAGTTGGAGAGCAGCCTGGCCAATATAGTGTAACCCCGTCCCTATGGAAGGAAGAATGGCCATTATTTTTGTAAAAATACAAAACTTAGCCAGGCATGAGGGTGAGCACCTATAGTCTCAGCTACTCGGGAGACTGAGGCAGGAGAATCACTTGAACCTGGAAGGCAGACGTTGCAGTAAGCCGAGATGGTGCCATTGCACTCCAGCCTGGGTGACAGAGCAAGACTCTCTCTCGAAAAAAGAAAAGGCAGCTTAGGAAGGTGGGAAGGACTGGAGGAACCAATTTCAGATTTTCTTGATTCAAATTCTTTCTGTGTCACTTATTCTGTGTCACCATGGGCCAGTTACTTGCTATGAATTTGGTTCAATTTTCTCCTTACAGGTTGGTGGCAAGGATTATTTGGTCAGCACTTAGTAAATGTAAGCTATGCACAATACTATTAATAATAAACCAAAGCCATATCAATGATATCAGATACTTCAGAAGTGCTAGCCAATAGAGAGGGTTTAAAATACAAAAGTGAAGAAATGGGTATCCTGGGGGATGAAGAAAGAGTCAGGACAGGGTGATAAATAGCCAGTGAATGTAGTGATCAAGATAGTTTCCTACAGTGGTCCTTTCTATTAAATTCTCTTTCTTGACAACTTCATTTCCTCTTATCAGAAGATCAGCCTTTTGAGCCTGACACAGAGCCAAGTGCACTATAATGGCAATTAGGATACTGATAACAATGGCTGGCTGGTTGATAAGAACTGGGTAAAGAAATTTTCCTATGTAGATTCATAATCCTCATCAAAACATCTTAATAATTAGATATTATCTTCCCCATTATGAAGTTAGGGAAATCAGGATGTGAGAAATTATTTGCTCAGTAACACAGCTAAACATTTGTAGAATTTCATGTAATTAGATGACTCCCGCCTTTCAGTCTCTAGTAGAAAACTCTGCCCTGAATCCTAGATTCCAATTTTCAACTTCTAGATGGATGCTTTTAAACTTAAAATTGAAAACATCCAACATTTCACATATCTTTTTCCCAAATTTGTGTTTCTGTCTACTTTGTTCCTTCAAAAAATAATCTCTCCTTTTTCTCTACTCTCATAATCCTTGCTTCCTCTCTTTGGTACTTGCTACACTATGTTCCTGCTGCCCTATAATGGGTGACACAGATAGAACAATGTACAGTTGACTACTTTAAGCAACACGAACGCATTCTTCCTTCCCCAGTGGTGGTCCATTGTCCAGCAGACATGTTGTGAGCAACACCTGTAGTAGAACACAGATAAGCTAACTTCTCACAGTTATGTTTTGCTGTGATGCCTTAAAAGGGATTTTCTGGTGGCTTCTAGAGTACGTTATATATTGTGTAGGAAGGAAAGAACTGAAGAGGTGACTAACATATACAGTTGGACAGAGGGACTCAAGTCTGTGCATTTAGTAGAGTTCTGGACATGAGGAAATTGTATAAACTATCATAACATATAATACATTGCAAAGGTTTATCTTTCAAAGGATGTGTGCTTTCCAGATGTTTCTGCATAAGTACATGCATTTGATATTCCTGATATGTGAAAATCAGTACTTTCTATTAATTACATTCCTTAGTTAACTTTATCGGTAAGAATGTCAATTCTATATTTAAGTCTCAGGGGTGCTGGGAAAGAGCAAAAAGTGGTTCTTAACAATTTTCTACTAAGATTTAAGAAATCAGTGCAAAATTAACCATATTACGGCCATTGTATGTTTGTGTATCTTCTATACTGTATAATCTTGAGAATGGGTAAATGTGTAACTCATACTTCGCTCTTGTGTGACAACTAGATATTGATGAAACTGATATCTAAAGATAGAAACAATGCTTTTGCATAGACACACTAGTTGTGACTGTATGTTAAGAAGAGCTATTTCTGGAAGAGATGTAAATTTCTAAAAGAGTAGAATGTTAGAGAATGTCTAAATGAGAGGCAGGGGATAAGAAGAGGATGAGCAGCCAATGCAGTAGTTGGGAAAAATAAAGCAGAGATGTCAAAGGGCAATCCGGAGAAATAAAATGCATCCTTAAACCCTTCCTCTTCTTCCCTCTCCTGCATCATTTGGAGATTAACACCCCCTGTCCCCAACTTGGCAAGATTCTATTGGTGTTTCCAATGATTGTGCATAGCCTCATGGTCCCAGGGATGGATGTGGTCCCAAGGATGGATATGGCCTTGACCTGAGTAATCATGATGGAACAAAGTTGATCCCAACTAGAGTCATTCCCAGAGATTTACAGTTACTGGAAAAGATAAATTCTCTTTTTCCATGATTCATAAACTGTAAAAATGACTCAAGCTCCAAATAACCGTTCATTCTGTGCCAAATGAAGTGTATCTATTTGTTGTATGAGAAAAAAATCCTAATACACAGAAAGAAACAGAAGGAGAGATGGAGATGACAAGAGTTCCATTAGTCCATGGCTTCAGTGACCAGGAATATCCATTTTCTTCCTAGTTCTGTGAGCCAATACATTCTCTTTTCACTTAAGCAAGTTGGAGTTGGGCTTTTTATAATTTGTGACCCAAAGTTCTGATTGATATAGGAAACAGATGCCAAAAATGTCATATATGTTACTGTGAAATCAAGGAGATTGAAGACAGAAAAACGATCATTTCCTTTGACTTTTAATCTTTAATAGTAATCTCTGAAAATGTAACCTCAGTATATTACTATGGATAAAAGCTAGCTTTCAAGCAATTTATTAAATAACGTTTAGGACTATAGTAACATTTTAGACATGTTTTCTTGATCCTCACCACCACCTCCCCCAAAACACACACGCTCAACAGAATTTCTAGCTTTGTTCACAAATAATAAACTAAATTCCAAGTATTATAGTCCATCTAATTTAAAGTTTAGAAAGGAAATTGTGAATATGAAGTACACAGCAAATTTAACTTTTGTTCAGTGTAAGTATTCAGTTCAGTGACTAGGAAAGCAGTTCTGACTTATACACTCAAGAATATATTGCTTTGGAAGTAAGATACTTAAAATAAAACTTCCATATGGGAAACATACATTCTTAGGACCCAAAACAGCACTAGAAATTACCCTTTCTAACAGACCAAATAATCGTGAATTAAATACAGAGAGAGGTGAATGGCTCAGGTTGATGTTTGTTAAGATTTTTAAAGTACTCTAAATATGAAAGATAATTCATGTAGCATGAATGGTTCAATAATATGGAGACTAGAAAACTTTTATATTGTGCGAAACAAAACATATTAAAGAACATGGAAAGAAACTATTTTTCTCAGTTGGGATTGTCATGTAGAAGGCAGATCTTTGCTCCGAGTTCTTTTGCTTCAGGTGGTAGAATTAATCACTGCATTGCTCTCTGGGGTAAAGCTGGAATCCCTTTCTCACTCTTAGGACATTTTTTGCTAAAGAAACTTATTATGACTCAAAAGTAGGCTAATGTGCAAATTTAATAATTTCTTCACATAAAATACATTGCAGCCTGGATCTAAATCTAGATCAGCGGGCATGATATGCTTGCAATTTGTAAGTGAGAGTTAATCGTTCCCTTCCTTTTTTTTTTTTTTTTTTTCCCCCCTATGGCTGGTGACCTCCCTGAGCCAGCCTCTCATAATGTTACAGTTTGGTACATTCTTATTCTCTGGCCATGAGCACTCAGGTTATACACTTTTAATATAGAACACTCCATGTCAGAGCCAGAGAGAATACTTTTTTATTCTTCACTAGAATTGTTACTTGTTTGAAGAAATTACAAATTTTGATTGAGTTCTCTGATATGAACATATATCATAGCAATGTACTTGTTAAACGGAAGGTTACTCGGCACCAGGACATATATTTTAAAATATCCACTGTCTGAATTCTAAATGCTTAATTTGCTATTAAAACGATATCCAGTTAGATTGGTCATGGTTCATCCAAATGAAGTGAGAGAAAATAATTAGAGACAAACACAACCTAAAAAAGTCTCATTTGTAGCAGTTATTCCTGGAAAGCCTTCTAGCTTTCTATAAATATGTCAATTATTATTTAAGAACTGTTTGCTTTTGTAACCCCTTTCCCAGAAACACTCCATTTGCAAAAAGCACAACATACACACTGGTGTCATTGCACTAAAGGGAGAAAGAACAATGCTTCTGCATGAGAGGTTGAATATAATTGGAAAAACAGAATCCATAAATCACTTTGCAGCTTAAAAACTGACAAAAAATTAAAAAGCATTACCTACTATTTTATTAAAGGCATGTGATACAGATAAAGTACATTTTATATCAACCAGTATCTCAAATGCTAAAGAGTCCAACAATGAAGTCATCTCAGCACCTTGCCAAAAGGATAGAATATGACAAAATAATAAAAAATAAGTTAGCCTAGAAAATAAAATATTGTTTATATATGCCTATTAACAAAATATAAAACTAGATTAAATTTAACAAATGTTTAAGGTCAAATAATTTAGTAGTATCTAGAAGGGGTAAATCTAATTTTTATTAACTTTGAAAAATGTCTACGGCACATTGCTGGGTAAAAGATGCAAGATACAGAATAACACATATAAGTGGAAAAATAAATTCATTAAAATGTAATGGTTGAAACACATCTAATCTATTAACAGTGCTTCTGATGTTATCTCAGGAGAAGTAAATGGAAAAAAGGAGCTGGGAACAAAAGAATTTTTCTGTTTTACCCTGTGTTTCTTGTTTGTTTGTTGCAATATATTAAATCTTTTATTTATTTATTTATTTTTTGAGATGGAGTCTCGCTCTGTCGCCCAGGCTGGAGTGCAGTGGTGCGATCTCGGCTCACTGCAAGCTCCACTTCCCAGATTCACGCCATTCTCATGCCTCAGCCTCCCGCGTAGCTGGGACTTCAGGCGCCCGCCACTGCACCCGGCTAATTTTTTGTATTTTTAGTAGAGACGGGGTTTCACCGTGTTAGCCAGGATGGTCTTGATCTCCTGACCTCGTGATCTGCCCGTCTCGGCCTCCCAAATAAAAGGTATTCACTAGCCAGGGTCATTCAAAGTCGAGAAAGATATAGGACACATCAGAGTTTTAGTCTCTAATATAATGAAATACCAGAAGATAAACCAGGATTACAAAATTTTGATATATTTAGACTACTTATATATAACGAATTAACCCTTTTAGGACACACAGAAATCTCATTTGAAATAAGAATGTCAAAAGTCTAAGTTTGATGACCTTCATCCACGTTGACCTTTACCTTTTAAGCTGGGCGTGGAGCAAATGTCTAGAGCATATAAATCCTCACCCCATTCATCAGGAAAATAAATATCATTGATGTTATTCTTAGTGATAATTTTGTGAATTATGCAGAAATGTTCTATAGGTTGCCATTTCTTATAGCCATTCTCAATAAAAGTGAAGGACACATTAAATTTGGTTCCTATAAGGTAATTTTACAAATTAGAGCGTTCTAAAGAAACAAGTAGATATTTTGCTCTTCAAACCAGCTGGTTCCAAATACAAAACCATGCCCACAGGGATTCTAATTCAACGGATATAAGATGGAGTCTGAGCAAATTGTCTTTTAACGTTTTAGGTAATCCTAATGAAAGAATAGGTTTAGTAATCACTGTCTTTGACTAAAGCTCCTCAGTATACATTGTTTCACTAGGCTGATATTCTACTACTCATATTTTGGCATATTCTTCTGTTCTTTTTTTCCTGAAGCATAGATTATATTTTACCTAATCACCATCACAGTGTGATTAATTTTCTTTTCTATGTATTTTCTTTTTTGAAGTTAAAATGCACCAATTTTTAATATTCTCAAAACCGTAAGTCAGTTTATACATCAAAAGGCAATATATGTAAGTGATTTACTAAATAAAAATTACATTTATAAACTAAAACATATAAGGGTGGTACCAAGTTGCAATAAACTATATTAACTAAGACATAATAGTTTGAGATTTTTTAGATTAATGAAAATTCTGAAAACGATAGTCATTTAAATTTTTTTTTTTTTTTTTTTTTTTTTTTTTTTTTTTTTGAGACAAAGTCTCACTCTGTCACTCAGGCTGGAGTGCAGTAGCGCAATCTAGGCTCACTGCAAGCTCCAAGCTCCACCTCCCGGGTTCATGCCGTTCTCCTGCCTCAGCCTGCCAAGTAGCTGAGACTATAGGTGCCTGCTACCATGGCCAGCTAATTTTTTGTATTTTTTATTAGAGACAGGGTTTCACCGTGTTAGCCAGGATGGTCTCGATCTCCTGACCTCATGATCCGCCTGCCTCGGCCTCCCAAAGCACTGGGATTACAGGCATGAGCCACCACGCGTGGCCCATTTAAAGATTTTTTAAGAAGCTTACCAAATTAAATAAAGAGACAGAATTCCAACTGCTTTTCTGTATTGTAGGTGAAAGAAGTTTTAGACTGACCATAAAGACTTAGCAAACACAATTCACAAATATGAGAAAGTGATTGGTCATCTTTTACAGAAATGCTGAAGTGGGATGGCTAAGGAGTTCTATGTTGGGAACAAATTTAAATACTAAAGAGAATAGGGAAGATGTGATCGTAAGTCTTTTTTTCTTACCTAATACTATAAAATAATTATTCCATATTTTATAAGGAAACAACTATTCTTCCATTTTATTACAATCTGTATAAATACGATTTGTTAAATTTAATTCCTAAACAACTGGAGAAAACACTATCGCTTGTTCCATCACATATTTCAATTGATTAGTTACCAGCCACTAAAATGAGTGCTGTCTAAAATGAATGTGGTTAATATGAGGAGTAAAGACCTCTTAAATTACTGTAAGATATTTCAGATGGTGGTAGGTTCCTTGAACCGACTACTGTTTACAGAATTTTTTTTGAAGCAGGAACAGAGACAGAAACACCAGGATGAGACATTCAGCTAGGCTTTTATATGACTTTTACAACAAATAAGAAACCCGGGACAGAGCACTGTTCGCCTCCTCCCCCACCACCCACCACCTATCCCCACCCCCGCCACTGGAACACCAACTTTTAACTGCTGTCTATACACAAAAAAGCACCATCACCAAAAGCATAAATCATGTACCAGCTAGGCCACAGTGAGGTAGAGTTATAAGCAGGCTCTTGGGGTCCCTGAATCCAAGCCTAGGATCTCAGACAGTATTTCAGGGCCTGCCCTGGGCCAGGGTGGAGCTCACTGCCCTGAAGAGTGAGGCCCAGGCCTGGCAGCATTCAATCCAAGCTGATGGAAGAGCCCTTGAGCTTTAAGCAAACATTGACAGTGGCCTGGCAGAACCCCTTGTGGACTGATGGTGGTGGAGGTGGCCACAGGGAGAGACTCTTCTGCTCATGGAAAGGGGAGGAAAGAGTGGGAAGGGCTTTGCATTATGGTTTGAGTGCCAGCTTAGCTACAGTAGAATAGAACATCAGGTAAATTGCTAAAGTTTTTGACTCCAATTCCTGGCTCTCAGACAGTATCTCTGGACAGACTCAGGACTAGGGGATCTCACCATTATAAAGGAAAGGGCCTTGGGCAGGGCCCAGTACTGTACTGCTTCAGGTCGGACCCAGAGCAGTCCCAGTGGTGATGGCCACAGGGGTGCTTGCATCACCCTCAGTTCCAGGTGGCTCATCACAGAGAAAGAGACTCCATATGTTTGGGAAAAAGTAAGAGAAAAGAATAAGAGTCTCTACCTAGTAATCCAGACACTTCTTCCAGGTCTTATCCAAGACCACCAAAGCAGTACCTCTTCAAGTCTGCAAAAACCACAGCGTTATTAGGCTTGGATTTGTCTATGTGGAAAGCCTTCCTAAAAAGGACAGGCACAAACAAGTCCAAACTGTGAAGACTACAAGAAATAGCTAACTCTTCAATGCCCAGACACTGAAAAATATCTATAAGCATCAGCAACACCCAGGAAAACATGACCTCACCAAATGAACTGAATAAAGCACCAAGGACCAATCCTGGACAAACAGATATGTGACATTTCAGACAGAGAATTCAAAATAGTTGTTTTGAGGAAACTCAAAAAAATTCAAGATAATACAGAGAAGGAATTCAGAATTGTGTCAGATAAATTTAACAAAGAGACTGAATTAATTCAAAAGAATCAAGCAGAAATTACAGAGTTGAAAAAATGCAATTGACATGCTAAACAATGAGTTGGAGTCTCTTAATAGCAGAACCAATTAGAGAAGAAAGAATTAGTGAACCTGAAGACAGGCTATTTGAAAATACACAGTCAGAGAAGACAAAAGAAAAAAGAATTTAAAAACATGAAGCACAACTCAAGATCTCAAAAATAGCCTAAAAAGGGCAAATATAAAAGTTATTGGATTTAAAAGGGAAGTAGAGGAAGAGATAAGGGTGGAAAGTATATTCAAAGGGCTAATAAGAAATTCCCAAACCTAGAGAAAGACATTCAAGTACAAGAAGCCTATAGAACAGCAAGTAGATTTTACCCAGAGAAGTCTACCTCAAGGCATTTATGAATCAAACTCCCAAAGATCAAGGATAAAGAAAGGATGCTAAAAGCAGCAAGAGAAAAGAAACAAGTAACATACAGTGGAGCACCAGTATGTCTGGCAGCAGACTTGTCAGTGGAAGCTTTACAGGCCAGGAGAGAGTGACAGGACATATTTAAAGTGCTGGAAAAACAAAAAAACAAAAAAACAAAAAACCACACTTCTACCCTAGAATAATATATCTAGTGAAATCCATTAAACTTGAAGAAGAAATAAAAAACTTTCCAGATAAACAAAAGCTGAGGGATTTTATCAACACCAGACCTGTCCTGCAAGAAATGTTAAAGGGAGTTCTTCAGCCTGAAAGAAAAGGATCTTAGTGAGCAAGAAGAAATAATCTAAAGGTATAAAACTCATTGGTAATAGTAAGCACACAGAAAAACACAGAATAGTATAACAATGTAATTGTGGTGCAGAAACTTTTCTTGACTTAAGTACAAAGACTAAATGATGACCCAATCAAAAATAACAACTACAACAACTTGTCATGACATAGACAGTACAATAAGACATAAAGAGAGACAAAAAAAGTTAAAAAGTGGGGTGGGGGCTGAGTTAAAGTATAGAGTTTATATTAGTTCTCTTTGCATGTTTGTTTATGCAACCAGTGTTATCAGTTTAAAATAATGGATTATAAGATAGTATTTGCAAGCCTCACGGTGACCTCAAATTGAAAAATATACAATGGGTACTCAAAAGCAAGAAATTAAAGCCTACTACCAGAGAAAACCACCCTCACTAAAAAAGAGGACAGGAAAGAAGGAAGAGAAGACTGCAAAACCACCAGAAAACAAATAACAAAATGACAGAAGTCCCTACTTACCTTGAATGTAAATGGACTAAACTCTCCAATTAAAAGACATGGAGTGGTTGAATGGATTAAAAAAAAACAACAACAAAAAAAAAAAAAAAAAAACAGGACCCAGTGATTTGTTGCCTACAAGAAACACACTTCACCTTTAAAGACACACATAGACCGAAAATAACAAGCTGGAAGAAAATATTCCACATAAATGGAAACCAAAACAGAGCAGAAGTAGCTATACTTAAATGAAACAAAATAGATTTTAAGACAAAAACTATAAAAAGAGACCAAGAATATCATTATATAATGATAAAGGGGTCAATTCAGCAAGAAGATATAGCAATTTTAAATATATACGCACCCAACACTGGCACACCCAGATACACAAAGCAAATGTTATCTCTCCTAAACAGGAAGATAGACACCAATACAATAATAGCTGCATACTTCAACACCCCACTTTCAGCATTGGACAGATCTCCCAAACAGAAAATCAACAAAGAAACATTAATCTGTACTAAGGAACAGATGGACCTAATAGATGTTTATAGAACATCTCATCCAATGGCTACAGAATACACATTTTTCTCCTCAGTACATGGTTCATTCTCATGAATAAAGTATATGTTAGGTCACAAAACAAGTCCTAAACTATTCAAAATAGGCCGGGCACGGTGGCTCATGCCTGTAATCCCAGCACTTTGGGAGGCTGAGGCGGGTGGATCACAAGGTCAGGAGATCGAGACCATCCTGGCTAACACGGTGAAACACCGTCTCCACAAAAAATACAAAAAATTAGCTGGGGCGTGGTGGCGGGCGCCTGTAGTCCCAGCTACTTGGGAGGCTGAGGCAGGAGAATGGCGTGAACCTGGGAGGCGGAGTTTGCAGTGAGCCGAGATTGTGCCACTGCACTCCAGCCTGGGCGACAGAATGAGACTCCATCTCAAAAAACAAAACAAAACAAAACAAATATTCAAAATAGTTGAAATAACACCATCTTCTCTGACCACAATAGACTAAAACTACAAGTTAATAACAAGAAGAATTTTGGAAACCATAAAAACACATGGAAATTAAACAATATGCTCCTGAATGACTAATGGATCAAGGAAAAAATAAAGAAGGACATTGAAAAATTTCTTGAAAAAAATCATAATGGGAACACAACATACGAAAACCTGTTGGATACAGGGAAAACCGTATGAAGAGGGAAATGTATAGCTGCAAGTGCTTATGTCAGAAAAGAAGAAAAGCTTCTGATAAATAATCTAATGATGCATCTTAAAGTAATAGGAAAGCAAGAGAAAACCAAACCCAAAATTAGTAGGAGAAAATAAACAATAAAGATCAGAGCAGAAATAAATGAATTTGAAATGAAGATAACAATACGAAAGATCAATGAAACAAAAGTTGTTTTTTTTAAAGATAAACAAAATTCACACACCTTTATCCAGACTAAGAAAAAAGGAGAGAAGACCCAAATAAATAAAATCAGAGATGAAAAAGGAGACATTACAACTGATACTGCAGAAATTCAAAGGATCATTAGTGGCAACTATGAGCAACTGTATGCCAATAAACTGGAATTTTTTTTTAATGGATAAATTCCTAGACATATAAAACCTACCAAGACTGAACCTTGAAGAAATATAAAACCTCAATGGACCAGTAACAATGACCAAGATTGAAGCTGTAATAAAAGGTTTACTAGTAGAGAAAAGCCTGGGACCCAATGGATTCACTGCTGAGTTCTATCAAACATTTAAAGGACTAATACTAATCATACTCAACTGTTCTGAAAAAAGGAGGGTGAGGGAATACTTCCAAACTCATTCTATAAGGCCAATGTCACCCTGATATCAAAACCAGACAAAGGCACATCAAAAAATAAAACTACAGGCCAATATCTATGATGAATATTGATGCAAAAATCCTCAACACAATGCTAGCAAACCAAATTCAACAATACATTAAAAAGATCTTTCATCGTGACCAAGTTAGATTTATTCCAGGGATGCAAAGATGGTTCATCATATGCAAATCAATCAATGTGATACATCATATCAACAGAATTAAGTACAAAAACTATATGATTATTTCAATTGATGCTGGAAACACATTTGATAAAGCTCATCATCCCTTCATGATAACCATCCTAAAAAAAATGGGTATAGAAGGAACATACATCAACAAAATGAAAGCCATATATGACAGACCCACCTCTAGTATCATAGTGAATGGGGAAAAACTGAAAGCTTTTCCTCTAAGATTTGGAACATAACGAGGATATCCACTGACACCACTGTTATTCAATATAGTACTGAAAGGCTTAGTTAGAGCAATCAGACAAGAGAAGAAATAAAGGGCATCCAAATTGAAAAGGAAGAAGTTAAATTATCCATCCTTGTTTGCAGATGATATGATCTTATATTTGGAGAAACCTAAAGACTCCACTAAAAAGTTATTAGAACTGAGAAACAGCGTTAGTAAAGTTGCAGAATACAAAATCAACCTGTGAAAATCAGTAGCATTTCCGTATGACAACAGTGAACACTCTGAAAAACAAATCAGAAAAGTAATCCCATTTACAGTAGCCACAAATTAAATTAAATACCTAGGAATTAACTGAAGAAGTGAAAGATCTTCACAATGAAAACTGTAAAACACTGATGAAAGAATTTGAAGAGAACACAAAAAAATGGAAAGGTATTTCATGTTTATAGATTGGAAGAATCAACATTTAACATTGTTAAAATGTTCGTACTACCCAATCTACAAATTTGATGCAATCTATATCAAAATACCAACGACATTCTTCACAGAAAGAGAAGAAACCAATCCTGAAATTTGTATGGAATCACATAAGACCTAAAAGAGCCAAAGCTATCCTAAACAAAAAGAACAAAACTGGAGTTATCACATTACCTGACCGCAAATTGTAGTATAAAGCTATTGTAAACCAAATAGCATGGTACTGGCATAAAAACAGACACATAGACCAATGGAACAGAACACAGTACAGAAATAAATCCATACACATACAGTGAATTTTTTTTTTTGACAAAGACGCCTAGAACATACACTAGGGAAAAGACAGCCTCTTCAATAAATGGGGCTGGGAAAACTTGATAGCCAAGTGCAGAAGAAGGAAACTTGATCTTTATCTCTTACCTTATGCAAAAATCAAATCAAAATGAGTTAAATACTTAATCTATGACCTCAAACTATGAAACTACTTCAAGAAAACATTGAAGGAACTCTCCAGGACGTTGGTCTGGGCAAAAATTTCTTGAGTAATACCCCATTCGCACAGGCAACCAAAGGAAAATGGACAAATGAAATGACATCAAGTTAAAAAGCTTCTGCACAACGGAGGAAACAATCAACAAAGTAAAGAGACAACCCATAGAATGGAAGAAAATATTTGCAAACTACCCATGTGACAAGAGATTAATAACCAGAAAATAACTAGCTCAAACAACTCTATAGAAAAAAAATCTAATAATCTGATTTAAATATGGGTAAAAGACTTGAATAGACATTCCTCAAAGAAAGACATACAAATGGCAAATAGGCGTATGGAAAGGGGCTCACCATGAATGATCATCAGAGAAATGCAAATCAAAACTGCGATGAAATATCATCTCACCCTAATCAAAATAGCTCTATCCCAAAGACAGGCAATAACAAATGCTGGTGAGGATTTAGAGAAAAAGGAACCCTTGTACGCTGTTGGTGAGAATGTAAATTATTACAACCACTACGGAAAGCAGTTTGTAGGTTCCTCAAAAAACTGAAAATAGAGCTATAGTATGATCCAGCAATCCCACTGTTGGTTATATACCCTGCCCCCTCCTCCCCAAAATCAGTATGTTGAAGAGATATCTGCTCTCCCATGTTTGTTGCAGCACTGATCACAATAGCCAAGATTTGGAAGCAACGTAAGTGTCCATCAGCAGATGAACAGGTAAATAAAATGTGGCACTTATACACAATGGAGTACTATCCAGAATCTCATTCTAAAAAGGAATGGATTCTGCCATTTGCAGCAACATGGATGGAACTGAAGGTCACTATGTTAAGTGAAATAATCGAGGCACTGAAAGACAAACTTGGTATGTTCTCACTTATGTATGGGATCTGAAAATCAAAACAATTGAACTCACGGAAATAGAGAATAGAAGGATGGTTACCAAAGACAGAAGGGTAGTGTGGGGAGCAGGGTGAGGGAAGGGGAATGGTTAGTGAGTACAAAAAAATAGTCAGAATGAATAAGACCTAGTATTTGATAAGACAACAGGGAAACTATAGTCAATAATAATTTAATAGTGCATTTTAAAACAACTAAAGAGTATAATTGGATTGTTTGTAAAACAAAGGATAAATGCTTGAGGGGATGGATACCCAATTTTCCATGATGCAATTTTCCAGTTTTGCATTTCCTACCTGTACTAAAATATCTCATGTACTCCATAAATATATACACCTATGAACCCACAAAAATTTTAAAAAAGAAACACATTTAAGATCACTAATGAATCTCTCAAGTACAAGTATTCATGAAGATCAAACTCATAATGTACAAACTCTTTTCTAATAATGACATAAATAGAATGTTTTTAAAAGCCAATAATTTTTCCATAAAATTCAATCATTTTAATAAAATTGGATATTTGAATACATACAACACCCAAAATTTGTGTTGAAATATTTTATACTACTGTCTCCTCATGTCTAGATGCGTCCAATTGTGCTAGCATACAGGGCAGTGTTAGTGAAAGATAATGCTGAGATGTTAACACATGGATTTTTCATCCAGATGTTTTAATTGCACACAGACACCATTGCTGATGATTAGCACTGATGATTGAAGAAAGGCATTGCTTTTCAGTGTGACGGTCAATTTTAGATTTTTTAAATCTCTTTTCATTTTTGTTTCATTTCATTTTATTCTGTATTATCTTATGACAAGAAAATGAAACAAAAGGAAAGGGAAGTTTACACACATTTTATTTTAAGTTACAGTTTATATGAGCATCAAACATGAGTGTTTTATTTAATTCTTTGGGTTGATACTTTTCTGGTTTCCTGAAATATAATACCCATTAATCCCTGTTTGCAGACACCTTGAAATATTTATTGAATAATACAATACAGATTCTAAAACATAATCTTCTTTTATGAATACTGGCACAATTTCACCCAGCTCTGTGGAAGATTTAAGAAAAATGGCAGGGCAAGATCAGACATTGTTTACATCTCACCTCCAGCAAGATATAACTTTACCCTTGGCTGACCTTTAAGCAAAAGCAATGGTTATGTAACCAAGTAAGCTAAAAACTAAACAGGAAAAGACAAGCAAGGGGTCACAGAGCTGGGAATGAACTACAAACTTACTCTATTTGTTAAACTTAGATTTTTATCATGTTACTCAAAGAAACACTAAAGTTTTCCAAATGGGAAAATATGACCAATATTTTATTTTTGCTATCTGAATGTATACATAAATATTTCAGTATTTAAAATAAGTTACTTAGAAAGTCCACTATAAAATGTTTTGCAGTATTTTGTAATGTCAGGCAGTATTATCCATTGTCAAAATAAAATTTTTGAACGAATTGCATTCTATCTTTATATAAAATTGGTTATAATTGAAGCCTATGCTACATTGTTCCTGAAGCATACATTCTGAGGTTGTTTTGAAATTAAACAGGTTTATCTTTCAGAAGTTTTAAGTCGAGACTTATCAACGGGCATAAAAATTATTTCTTAAAGCCTTTTCCAACTTCATTATTTCTAGCACATAAATCAAGATAATAGCTATATCATATGTTCAACAGGAAAAAAATTATTGTCTACGAGAAAAAGACAAAATAAAAGGAGTGATACAACCTATAAATATGCTAAGGTTTGAAATATCTTGTTTTCAGTAATATAAAAAATATTTTCAGCAAATTAAGTCTTATTTTGATGTCCCCATAATAAGTATCTTTAATTTTTTGACAGAATTTAGTAGTCATTTAGTTTATTTTTATTTTTATAAGTAATTGAATCTTTAATATAAGTACTTTCTAGCATAATTTAAACAATGAGGCTATAACATAAATTGCTACTGAGGGGATATGAAAAGAAAGCTGGAGAACAAGAGAAAAAAATGCACTGAAAATGTATGAATTGAGTAACGGGTGTTAGGTGGTGTGCATTAGAAGATGAACAGGACACAGATTGCTTACAATCTGGTGGGAAGATACAGACATAACATAAACAATTAAAATACAGTGGTCAAGTAGTAAAACAGGGAAAATCATATCCAAGTATCTAGCAGCAGGGATACCTAAGTGACTTCTGGTAGAGGAAATGGTCCCTGGACAAGATTTCTTATATAAAAAGGAATGACAATGAGTCAATAGAAATACAAAACCCATTGTAAAAATAAAGACAGCTTCCTATGACTAAAGCAACAGGGATTATCAGAAAGAGAATGATGAGGCTAAAGAAGGAAGCAAATCTGGAAGAAATCTGTAGCCATGTTAAATAGTTTAAAATGTCTTCTAAAAGAATAAAAAATAAAGTAGACCAACAACCACCCCCAAAGGGTTTTAAATGGGGGTTTAACATGTTTGTATTATACTTTGGGATGGTCATTCTGGTTACATTTGGAGAATGAGTGGAAATAGCATAAGACCACAAAATCCAGGAGAAGAATTGGCTTGGAAGCCTATTATGTTAACTCAGGGGAGTGGTTTCAGTAACACAGGGGAAGAAGGGGAGCAGATAGACTTGGGGGCTATTTAGGAGATAGCGTCTTAAAATGCTCACTTAGGAAAAACGAGACGGTCATGGCATTCACTGAAATATGAACATGGAAAGAGGATTAGGTGTAAGTAGGGATAATGATATAGTTTTATACATACTGACCTTCTCTTAAAAAGCCTGGATGTGGACATCAGATAAGCAATTGGATACATAAGCATTATGGAGTCTTGATATATACATGAGTTTTTTTAATTGCTATCTTTTACATATATACATATGCAACTCAATAAACACCACCATCTAGACACATTACATGTCATGCTTTTACTAAAGTAATAATATTCTAATTAGGAAGGCAGATGATGATGTCACCAGAATATTATTTTGGGAGAGGGAATTGAAGAGTATCAATGAAGTTTAAACATTTTAACAAAGGAATACAATAACATTAGACTGAGAATTAGAAATCTAATGAGACTAAGTACAGAATGTATCCACCATTAAAGACACAAAACCTGGCTGCTGTTTTGATGTTGCTCTGTTGTGTGTGCGTGTGTGTGTGTGTGTGTGTGTGTGTAGTCAGTGTTCTTAATAAGACCTCTCAGCTTTTACAGTGTTATAAGGCAATTTTTATGAAAAACCAGATATAACTATCTATTTCCCATGGAGGAAAGATCCATAAATTACAGCTGAGGTTATTTGTCAGTTATGTAGTTTAAAAATTCTTTGGCAGATAGGATTAAAGTGTGAGAATTGATCCTGAACTCCAGCTGAGGGGCCTGCGAAATTATAAAGATAATATGTTCAGTACAACATCTCCTGCTGCCCAATTTAAAGGGGCTGGGTAGGAGGTCAGCGGAAAGAGAAGGCAGTTGGATAGCACTATTTGAAATATTTTAAATAAATGTTTTGTAAGAGACTAAAGTATTATGTAAGGAATGAAAATTTTTTTCTAAGCAGAATCTTCATCCAATCATTTGATTTATGAATGAGAGATTTCACTTAGAGTCTTGGGGCTTGCAGTCAATCCAGTCTTCAGCTGAGCATTCTCTTCCATGGTATACTTTTTAATGCCTTGTCTATTAAAAAATGACTAACAAGAAAGATTGTATTTTTTCCTACAATTTTCTCAGCAAAATCTTCTAATGCCTTGTCTATTTTAAAAAAAATGACTAATAAGAAACTTTGTATTTTTTTCCTACAATTTTCTCAGCAAAATCTTCTGTGATCTAATAATTCTCACATAGAGAAACCTGTTTACAACTTTCTGCAGGGATAGTTAATCTTTTTATATCATAGTTGCTGCTCAGAAGCAGTCCTAAACCTCTTACAGATCCTAAGGATGTTATACCATTAATTGGCTGGCTGAAGCAAAGCAAGATAAAATGTATGGTATCCCTAGATTTTTTTTTTTTTTTTTGGAACAACCAGGTATCCAGGAATCAAATGATTAACTACATACACAAGCTGGAGTTGCGTGATTGATTTGTTCCAGAAATATTTTAGGTATTTACAAATATGCATACAGTGTAGCAAAATAAAAATAATTTCAAACTTATAGAAAGAATGAGAGAAAAAGAACATAAAGCAGGAAAGGAAGGAGGTGCCAGAAATAAGGGCAAGACACAAGATTCATGACGTGGAGTCGACTTGCTAAAGGTGAACTCAAAATGTTCTCTAAGCTTGTAACATCAAGGGAAATCATATTTAATTATGAGGCTGACAGTATCCACGAGGAAAAAACGAAGCACTAGGGCAGAAGTCCATCAAGTTTTGATTTGCAATCTAAGAGGAAGAGAGGGGAATCTTTACTTTAAAATAAACAGCAAGTTCCCATCATTACAGGAGACATGGCGAGGAGCTTCCCCCATTGTACCTAATGATGTCCCTCTTCAAGGCAGATGGCATAATGTAAAAGGAATCTCAAGAGTGAGAGAGAATTGGGTTTCAAATTATCAATATAACTCCTAGCCAGTAAAGATTGATAGCCCCAAGATCACTATCATTTGTTACTTATTGAAAAACAGAAGGTAATAAAATAAACAGTATGGTATGCAAAGCTTTAAATGTTGTGCTTCACAAGCAGGAGTGGCCAAAGTTACAAAAGGGGTTGGATATCAAACTATGGCAGAGTGGAAAGAGCACTGCACTGGGAGTCAAAGCCTGAGTTTGAGTTCCAGCTCAGCTAACTTTTAACTGGGTGGGTTACAGATGATCCCATGGAGGCTCAGATTCACATTTGTAAAAAGGGGTTAGTAATACCAATTTGGAAGGTTTTGTAAAGATCAGGCAAATTATTTTGCATAAAAATTGTTTCTCTGCATTATCTGAAATAAACTTTTCTTTATATTATCTGAAAGATCCTTTAAATATAGTTGGAAGATGTTTTCAAGTACACCGAAAATTGTTTCATAACTACCCCAAATGATAATTTATCATTATGTGACTTTACAAATAGTTATATGAAGAAAGCCCTTTTGAAATATATTTTAATTGTTATTATTAACAATACCTACAATTATTTGAGATCCCAGAACGTGAAAATTAATCTATTAATTACTTGACATGTTTCATCTTATGTAACTAATACAATATTTATGAAGCAAGTCTTATTCATGTACCCAATTTACAAGTTGTGAAATTAAGGAGGTGAAGTTACTGAGCAGGGGTTAGATGTGAAGTTTGTCAAAAAAGAGGACAAAATTAAAAGAAATTCTATGCTGAAGGAAAAGAGAAATACTTAAATATAGAAATTATCTGTTACACAATAAGATCGGGCACTTTTAAGGCATTAAGTTATCATATTAAATGATTATTGGTACTTGTTGATATCAGGTGTGAAATTCCTTTACAAGAGCATATTTAAAGGCCAATTTTAGAAACCATGTTTGGTATTTGGTAAAAATTTTCAGATAATTCACAGATGATTCCAATTGTTAGTCTTTAAAACCCAGGAGCCCAGGGCATTCATCTGTAATGTCCACCATTGAAAGAGCCAGGCACCACTAGGAGCTTGTACCAGCGCCCTCCAAAAGCTACCTTACAATTCAGCGGTGATGATACTCATGCTCACCTCTTACACAGTCATTTATTTTTTGCTATGTATATTTTGAGAATAATCTTTTTTTTTCTCTTTCAAACCAGAAAGACTGTTTTCAAATCATCCCAAATGAAAACTCATTTTTATGTAAAATCACAACTGGTTATTAGAATGAGCACCATTTGCTTTCTTCATTTTCAGGGCAAATTGTGTTCTAAGCAAAGAGACCCATGGAAATAAAGATCTACTTTGCTTTCAGTTCAGAGATTCTGAAAATCCAAAGAAACAACTAGAGGGTGTTGAATAATAAAAAGCACTAAAGAAATGTAAGAATTATTATTTTACCTTGACTAGCAAGATTTTCTATGAAACTATAATTGGCCAAATTAAATGCATATTATATGTTTTATATATATATAAATGAAATACATATAATATCAATATATAAACAAATGTATAAAATATAAATACTTGATTAAAAATATTAAGAATAGCATTGGAAGCATATATCAACAATAATTTAATGATTTTTATTGATTCTTTATTTTAAAATGCCTGAGGAATATTAATTTGTTTGTAAGTTACTACCGTTATAAAAGCCATTTGCACAGGAGGTTGTTCCTATTCTGTTCCCATCATCACCCAGCTACCTTTATTTGCTAGAAGAAATCCGTCATTTATTGCTAGGAGCTGAGAATCAAAACAGAAAGAATGTTCAAACCCTAGAGACTTAATATCTAATTGCAGCAACAGTATGGATGTTTAAAAGAGAAGGAAGAATAAATAACAATACAATTTTGCATGTCCTAAATTCCAAATGGAAGATTATCTGTCTTTCTAATTCTGAGGTCATACCAGCCAGCTCTGTGTTGGTTTCTAAAGGATTCCAAGAGAAAACTAACATTATTTAAATATGCAGATAATTAGTAGAATAGAATTTCAGAGGAAGGAACAATAGTGATGTACCTTTTGAAGGCCTCAGATTTCAAATTGCTTGCTCTTCCCTTGCTTCTCAATGAGGGAGAAATAGAATGGTTTCCATAATAATATAAAAGTTCCATTATTTGGGGTTCATTCAAATAAGGTTTTGCTATAATAACAAAATGATAATTAGATTAAAGAGGTTTGATTTTGAATTCAGTGACAACATTTTTACCACCCAAGACAAAGAAGGGCGAGTTATCTGACTACCTGAATCAACGTTCATGTCTTTTTACTGGCAGGAAGATTTGGCCTAAATCAATTCCCTATTTCACTTTGAAAAATGAGAGAGGGGAGTAGAGATAACTTTAGTTATGTTCTATGTATGAAACTATTAACAGAAGTCTCTGATTAAGTAGATTAAAAAAATAAATAAAATCGTACATTGGTCAAAATATTAAAGTATTTTATTTTACGGGTAGAACTTAGCACTGGAGTTAAATTTCTTACTAGCATTTTACAATAGTAAATGTAGATAATATGTCACCTTTAAGCATGCAGAACATCTGTCAAAATGAAAAGTTCAGGAAAACAGGAAAATATAATGGTTAAATGTTCAAGTCCTGGTATTAATGTGCCTAGATATGAACTCCCCTAACATAAAAGTATGTCCTTCAATGACGTATTTTTTCTCTCTAATGCCCTGGTTTTATCATCTACAAATGGGAATGCTGCAGTTTAAATGTATATGTCCCTCCAGTATTTATGTTGAAATTGATCACCAATGTGATGGTGTTAAGAGATGGGGCTTTAGGAGGTGATGAAGTCATGAGGGCAGAGCCCTCAAAAGTGGGATTACTACCCTCATAAAAGGCACTAAAGGCAATGTTAGAGCCTCTTTTGCCCTTACATTACTGCCTCCAGGTAAGGACACAGCAACAAGGGCACCATCTATGAAGGAGATGCCAAATCTACTGGCAGTTTGATCTTGGACTTTCCAGCCTCCAGAACCATTAGAAATAAATAACTATTATTATACATTACCCAATCTTAAGTATTTGGTTATAGCAACACAAACAGACTAAGGCAGGGAATAATAACAGTACCTTCTCCATAAAATAACCATAGGATTTAGTTAGAGAATATATGAGGAGGATGCTTAGCATGAAAATAACAATAAATGTTAGCCATTATTGATAGCCAATAATTTAGAATACATTTAACATTTTCCTTATAGTCTTGAAACAATGACTCTCAGTCTCATCTGGGTTAGCTTTTTTGGAATCATCTGGGTTAGCTTTTTTAAAAATTATAATATCTGGTCTTACCCCTAGAGTTTTTGGTTAAATTAGTGTCCAATGAGTTACAAGAGTTCCCCAGGTAATTATAACATGCAGCCAGAGTTGGAAAGATCTGGTCCAAATATTCCCAAGCAGATGTGTAGCATTGCACCCCTCTGTCAGCATCTAAACCAGTCATTTCTCCAAACTACATTCTACGTAACACTATTGCAGCAAGTTGTTTCCTAAAAATAAATAAATAAATAAATAAGAAGTAACTTAACATGGACAAATGCACAGTCAACTAAACTTGATGATGTGTATATCTCTTAGAGATTCATTTTTCACAATAGCAATTAAAAGATCTAAGTCCTGCCTTAAATAAATTTATTTATTTATTCATTTAGATGGAATCTTGCTCTCTCATCCATGCAGGCTGGAGTACAGCGATACAATCTCAGCTCACTGCAACTTCCACCTCCCAGGTTCAGTTGATTCTCCTGACTCAGTCTCCTGAGTAGCTGGGATTATAGGCGCATGCCACCATGCCCAGCCAATTTTTGTATTTTTAATAGAGACAGGGTTTCATCATGTTGGCCAGGCTGGTCTCAAACTCCTGACTTCAGGTGATCCACCCACCTCAGCCTCCCAAAGTGCTGGCATCACAGGCATAAGCCACCGCACGTGGCCAAATTTGTTTATTTCTGATGAATTCAGAGTTCCCCAAAATCTTTTGTAATAAGGAAATGTTTCCTTAAGGAATGTTTAACTTTCTGCTCAACCGCATGGGGTAAGCATCTCCAATTATTAGTCAGTTGGCTATAATATCAGTTAATTAATATAGATAATCAATATACATATTAACAGCTGCTAGTCCTAAATACTGAGGATTTAAGGCTAAAAGGCACAGGGTTTAGCTATCTGAATTATGTATGGTCTCTTTTTTTCCCCCAAAATCACAGTTATCTTGACTTCACACAAGACCTACTACTCTATGTGAGCAAACCTGTCAAAATGTATTCTTTAACATTTCACTGGGAGTCTAATAATGAACTGGGTTAGGAAGTCACTAATTCATAACCTTTCATAGTAAACCTTTGAGCTCTCATCTATTTTGCAAAATAATCAATGAAGAAATCAAAGCTAGAGAAACCACTGACTAACCCAAGGAAAAGGAAGGAAACAAAGGATAGATGACAAAAGAGAAGAAGGAGGGCACCATGAAAATGCAGCAGAGCTGCCCAGTGTGTGTGTGTGATGTATGTGTGTGTGCAGGACTGTGAGTGTGTGTGTGTGTGTGTGTGTGTGTGTGTGTGTGATGAGACCGATGGCATTGTATGGAGAGGGAACAGGAAACGAGGTATGCTTTGAATCCATCGTAGGCTGAGGAGAAACAGAGCTCTCTTTTATCTGAAAGTGATGACAAACTCCTGGCCTTTAGCTAAAGATATTGAGAGAAGTGGAAGTATAGGGAAACTGCGGGAAGAATAAAGTAATGATAAACTTGGGAGTTGAATAGTTTAAGACAAGAAACTTCAAACTTAAATGGCCATAGGAGTTAGTTAGTTTGGAGTCCTCCATGTCTATGATTTCCATCTTTATGTTCATGTGCACCCACTGTGTAGCTCCCACCTATAAATATACAGTATTTTATTTTCTGTGTCTGAGTTAGTTCACTTAAAATAATGGCCTCTAGGCCAGGCGTGGTGGCTCACGTCTGTAATCCCAGCACTTTCAGAGGCCGAGATGTGCCGGATCACCTGAGGTCAGGAATTTGAGACCAGCCTGGCCAACATGATGAAACTCTGTTTCTACTAAAAGCCACAAAAATTAGCCGGGCATGGTGGCAGGCACCTGTAATCCCGGCTACTAAGATTGCTTGAAGCTAGGAGGCAGAGGTTGCAGTGAGCCGAGATCGCACCAATGCACTCCAAGCCTGAGCCAGATTACATCTCAAATAATGAAAAATGGCCTCCAGCTCTATCCATGTTGCCGCAAAGGATGTGATTTCATTCTTTTAATCGCTGCATAGTATTCCACAGTGGATATATACCAAATTTCCTTTATCCGTTTTAACTGCTGCTGGACACTTAGGTTGGTTCCATGACTTTGCTATTGTGAGTAGAGCTGCGATGAACATATACATGCAGGTGTCTTTTTTATATGATATATTTTCCTTTGTATAGATACCCAGTAGTGGGATTGCTGGAAGTTCTATTTCAGCTCTTTGAGAACTTTCCATACTGTTTTCCCTAGAGATTGAACTAATTTACTTTCCCACCGGCAGTGTGTAAGTGTTCCTCTTTCTCCACATTCACGCCAACATCTGTTGCTTTTTAACTTTCTAATAATAGTCATTCTGACTGGTGTAAGATGATATCTCATTGTGGCTTTAATTCGCGTTTCCCTGATGATTAGTGATGTTGAGCATTTTTTCATTTGTTAGTTGGCCACTTGAATACAATGCTTTTAAAGATGATGTCTTGTTGGGTCCCAGCTTTTACATTTTGAGGGTTCTTTAGATATTTTAACTCGTTGGTAATATGCTTAACCACACCTCAGGTTAAAAGGTAAATTTCTAGATTTGATCCAGATAAATTCTCACGTCACTGTTAGGATTTTGTGAGAAATAGGTATCTATTGTCTAAACATGAAAGTTATGGTTCTGAGAATACAACTTCAACTTAGAGAGACACATAAATCTCAACACTGATGTTGGAATTTGGGGGAAGAAAGCCAGATTTCTGTAATGTTATGTATAATTTTCAAACTTCAGTTGTAAAGTTGAAAAATCAAAACTAATTTTAACCTCAACCTCTATGGACATCTAGTTTGAATAGAGAGATGTCCGTGTTGGAGCTACTGAAATTGGTTTGGGGATGCTGCCCCATACGTCCACAGAAATGGAAGCCCTGGGACATGGCTGCCCTCTTGTGGCTTGCAATTAAGCAAGCTTTGGAACCACTCACAGTAGTTTCACTCTGCCAGAAACCAAAGAATTTTAGGCAATATTGTGCCTAAGATAGGAGCAGAGACTTAAATTTCTGGGTAGTTCATGGAATCCACATGTTGAAATCGTGTTAGGCCCTGAATGTTGAGAAAGCATTAGCTTAAGTGAAAGTCTATAGAAGGATTTCCAACCTAAAGTGATTGTGACTTGATTTCCTTGAAAGACTTCATTTAGAACCAAGTGTATAGCAAAGTGGATAGGAACGGGCATTTGTAGCTGCAAATCAATAAATAGGTAAAAGTACTCCACGTCTGTGTTCACTATAAGCCTTTCATTGGCAGGCAGTAGAACACTGCTTAAAGAACAAGTCTTGTTCTATATCAAAGTTGAAGAAGAAACATATTGTAGTCAAGATTTATTAAGCAATGTTGGACATTTTTGTAACCTAAAGAAATCTCTCCAATTCTTTCTGTGTCTACCTTGGTCATACACCAAAACCAAGTTTGAATGATGGAGCTCAGGGCCAAGACATTGGGAAGCATTGGGGAGGTTGGAAAGGTGTTCCAGTCTCTAGCAGCTTCTACAGGCTGATTCTCCAATCTTCAAATAGAATTCCCCTAACCTTAGAGCCATCCCAGCTTTAGATTGAAGACTGAATACCCCAATTTACTTTTATTTTGCATGAATGAATTGTAATGAAATTCTCTGTATGTAACTATCTAGTTGCTTCTAGCATTCTGCAGACACCAACCATAAATGAAATTAATTCATTAATGACGTAAACTAGGTTTAGTAAAAAATGAGTTGTAATTGTTATTTAAGGGATAAATAAGTGAGAGGTTTATTTATCCTCTCACTAAGTGAGAGGCATCAGAGAAGCTGTGAAGGCATAAAAATATTGGGGGAAAAAAGAAGGAATTTAGGAAACATTGCAGCTAGTTATGAATTAGAGTGGATTTAATTTTCTTGAACAGATACAGTGAAGATCTGAATTCTCTACTAGTGCTTGGGTCAAATATAAGACACAATTTTAGAGTATGTATCTAGGTTGTAGAAGACTTACTGAGTTCCAACTGCTTCAGGCAAGCACTGGATTGGGAAAGTACTTCACATGTGTTACTCCATATCATTTTCAAAACAACTTTATTAAGATGAGAGAGGTAACATCCTTAGTCTCTCTCCTCTAGTAGGTGGCATAATCAAAATTTGAAGCTGGGTGTGATGGACTCTGTGGCGTATGTTATTTCTACTACATGGGCAAATCATAAGTCATTCTCTGCTATGTATGTTTATTATTAAGTTAAACTAGGAGCAGACTTTCAGAAGCAGCTGACAGTGGCTATTAATTATTGTCAAAAGTAGCAGTTTAATAAAAATTATTTCCATCTATATTTGGTAAACATTATTATTCAGGTAAACAATATCAAAAACCTAATTCAACAGGTCAATTCATGAAGCTACTTTGGCTGCATTTTGTATCTCACTCATCTTGATCAGCTACCATGATGAAGTATTTTTCAGACAACTAAACATTTCATAAGACATATATAAACTTATTTCTGGTCAGTTCACTTCCATTACTAATATATACCATTAAATTTTTTTCGAGACTGAATACCTTTTTCATGTTGTATAATAAAGCAATGACACATGTTGTAGCAAGTACATTTTTTCAAGGGCTGGAGTAGATTTAAAGTTCCCTTTAAGGAAAAATTTGATCCTTCCAAAAGGTACCCTCTTTGCCCACTTCCATCTCTAAGTGGGCTGACCTTTTAAAGCAAAATACATTGTAAGTTCTTCAGCTTTTACAACAGAGTAATAATTCTGTATCACCCTTATCTGATTGGTAAAGCTAATGGATCTCTTTTAAGTTAATAAGACAAAGAAATCACACACGAATTTATTTCAATTGCCAAAGCTTATTCGAAATTAACTATCCATTCACCTCTCTAGATTATCTAAGATTTATCTCTCTAATGAGATGCATCACCAGAAATCAACATGACTATACACTATTCTTGCATTTACCTGAGGCAGTGTTGGTTGAGCATAGGTTATGTATAGACCTGAGGTCATATTCCAGCCTCTCCAAATGTTAAATGTGTAACCTTGCAAAAATTACTCTCCTCGAGCCCAGTCTCCTCACCAGTAAGAGAACTTTAGAAATTCAGGTTGGTTCAGCAAACAAATTTAGAGTACCTGTTAGGAATCATATTTTGTGTTGCAGTTAGCTGTACGAAAGTTTATTCATTTATTGGCCAATATGAATTTTGACCATACACTACTAGCACTGTCTTAAGGGCTAAGGTTAAATCTTTGAACAAGGCCACCAAATTCAATGTCCTCATAGCCTTCAAGTTAGTAAAATATTCAGAAAACAAAAAGGAAATAAAGAAGTAATCCACTATAAACTTAGATAAGTAATGGAAACTATGAAGAAAATAAAACAGAATGAGCAGAGATTTTGTGGGAACATGGCTATTTAGAAATGATAGGAAAGATCACATCCCATTTGACAGATAAATAGATTTTAAGAAAGGATAAATAAGACATCTCTCTATTCAAGGAGTTTACAGTCTAGCAGAGGGAAGAGGGGCATCAGCACACTTTCAGTTTTGCTACAGTAGAGATATGCATTTAGAGATTTTGGGGGGAAGATATGCCTAAACAATGTAAAAATGCCTCATGTAATGTTATGCAAAAATAGGTATTCACCAAATGTTAGTCTTCTTTCCTCTCTTTAAGATTTAACATGGTGCCCTTCTCCTTTAATCAATATAAGAAAAAAGTCAATTGAATCATCATGATTACTTCTTAAAATCAGAACATCTTTGTCCCATTAGATGTCTAAAGAATGGATGCTTTGTTTTTTTGAGAACAAAAATGTTATAACTCCACAGACTTCCCTCTTCTTTTAGCTTTTAATACTAAATATGGTGCTTGATTTTTGCCTGTAGCTTCTATTTCTTATTGTGTCTTTATTTCTAATCATTTCTATTGTTGTCTCAATGTCATAAGCTGTCTCATGTTTTTCTATATCCGGATAGGAAATAAATGTTTTTTGAAAAATGTTCACCCACTGCTGTTATTTTTGTTTCTGGTATTTAGAGGAAGGGCTTGATGTTCGAAGTGGAAAAATCGTGCTAGTATGGTGCTTTTCCACATAGGCAACCAGTATCTTGGATAAGATAGAGGCAAAAGGTTGTTAGATAGAATCACTTTAAACCACTCTGTTACTTTACCATCAGACATACGGGTGTTTTAAAGCACATAATCTACAATAAAACCTTATTGATGCAATCTTATTAAAGCAGAAGGCAATACAACCAAGTAAGAAATTTGAAATATACACTATCTTTAAACACACATTTAATGTAGTGATTAAGAATATGACTTTAGACTTAGATACACTGAGGGTCAAAAACTGTTCCCTGCACTTACTGGCTCTCACTTGGGTGTATGTTTCAATCTCTCTGGGGCTCATCAGCACAATGTGAGAAATAACACCTACCGCATAAAATTCTTCTGAGACTGAAGACATTATAAACATTAAGCAATGTTTACAAACTAATGAAAAAAAATACCTGATACATAGTAAGTATCCAAAATAGAAATTATTATTCAGATTTAATATCTGTCTAATAGAACCGTTTATGTCTACAATACACTATCAGAGAAAAATGAATATTCCTAGATTCATAATTTTGCCAAGAATTATATCAACCACCAGATTTCTTAGAACCCCTTCCACTCATAATTCAAGCTCAAGCAGCTCAACAGAGTTTAATCACAAAATAAAATCAATCGTATTTATATAGATTCACATTCATATAGAAGGTAGGAGGCTAATTGTGAAAGAAAGGCCAAGGGAGGGGGGTTTTTAGTGTGAGAAAATGGGAATCTGAGATTGAAGATCTGTCTTGAATTCTAAGAGACAGACATCATATGAGTACTGTTGGCTAAAGAGATAAAATTGTGTACAAAAAAACAAAACAAAGCAAAACAAAACAAAAAGATCATCTTAACCCTCAGGGGCACCTGACCACTCAAGGAGAATGGCAGCATTTGCCAGAGAGTGAGGCAGATGGGTGGATTGGGATTGGCTTGACCTGAGAATGAGCATAGGAAGGTTCCAACAAAAGGAACCAAGTCTGGGGAAAGCAATCCTAGTCATTGCAGGGATTCAGGCATCAAGGTACGGATCCAGGTTGCAAATCAGAGAATTAAGTAAGCCTAGATTCAGAGCTCATCTTGTAACCACTTATCTTTTATTCCATAGAAAATGACCTGTTCCAGAATCTAGCATGCAGTTAAATGGCCTCAGCAGCAAAATTCTCAATGAAGGACTGGGGGCCCAGTAGTTTACTATCTCAGTCCTTTTTCTCTTGCTTATAACAGAATACTTGAAACTGGGTAATTTATAAAGGAAAAGAATTTATTTCATAAAGTTATAGAGGCTGAGAAGTTCAAGATCAAGGGGCTTCATCTGATGAGGGCTTTCTTGCTGGTGAGGACCCTCACAGAGTCCCTAAGTAGTGCGGAGCAGCACATGAGGAGGGGGTTGAGCTTTCTAGCTCTGATCTCTCCTCCTCCTCTTGAAAAGCCACCAGTCCTACTCCCATGATAATTCATTAATCCATTGATCTGTGAATGGTTTAATTCCTTCATGAGGGCAAAGCCCTAATTTCCCAATTACCTCTTGAAGGCCCCACCTCTCAATACTGCCACATTGAGATTAAGTTTTAACATGAATTTTGGAAGAGACAAACATTCAATCCATAGCACTTATCGTGGTACACAAGATATAGAAACATGAGATACAAGATATTAAAGCACTTAGAGTGGCTGTTCTACAATGAAATGGGATACAGTGACTTTCAATCATTCAGGATTTTATAAAGATGATACACACAGCAAGATCAGGTGTGTTAATTTTCTAAGTTTTCTGATGTCTATTATTTTTTCTTGTAATTTACGGCTCACAGGTTCAGTTCCTAATTCTCTAATTTTAAAAATTGATGTATAAAATCTAAAGAGCTGGATTAGCATCAAAAAACAAAGGTAATACCCCTGATAGCTGGAATGGCAAGAAGTCTGAATCTTCTTTGCATTTACATAGGTGCAAAATAAATAAATAAAATTCCTAACCACCTGAAAGATTATCTTCTGCCTGAAGAATTTTGTGTTTATAATCTGACATTGATAAAAATCTCCTTGAGAAGCATGTTTATTGTATCTAGTCCTTTGGTGAAGATATAGCTACAGACATGATGAATGGCCAGAGCAGGGAGAAATATCTATTAAACTAGTCATAGTTGACACCATGTTCCAGCACATAATGTTTGACACGTACTCACAGGTTACTAAAATGATTATGTACTCAAGAGTGAATCCATGCTGACAACCCAAACTTTCACTGATGGAAAGGGAGCCTGTTATTCAAAAAGAGTGATTCAAACTTAGATTTAGGCTTTCAAGTAAGTATAGTGTATATTGATAAAAAACAGGGAACTTTCAGCACTGAAACTCAATAAATGAATTGATAATTCTTTTTTGCTCTTTTTTGCTGGAAGCAGTGAAATCAAATTAGATTTCACAAAAGCTTTCAGTGTAATATGATACAGTCTATCTAACTGAACTATAATTCACTAATTCAAAAAAAGATGTGGTAAGCAGGGAGGCCAGAAAGGTTTAATATGTCAATCAAGTAATAAGAAATATAATGATTGTTACATGTCCTGAAGAAAATAAAAGCAACTAGTTCTTCTTAAATGTTCTCTCACACTGAATTTTGACTTTGGCTGTTGTCAACTTTTACCTGTTAACAGAAACACCTGGAAAGCAGCAAATGTAATTGTGCTTCTCTTCCTACTCAGAAGGAGTTTCCCACAGTATAGAGTTAGGGAGTAGCCCCATTAGAACCTCTTGAATTTTTTGAGACAAAGGTAAATTCTGAATTCAGGATCTAAGAGTTCAAGGAACTCTGACAACAGATCTGAGGCCAGGGATATGTAATGGAAGATGGTGTGTGCCATTTGCATGGTTTCTGAATGGGCTGCTCTTCAACACTGCCTCCTGGACTTTTATAATATATCTCATAGAACAAATGCTTGATGCCAACACAGTGTCAAAGAATTATAAGAAGTATCATTTTAGAAGTTTTAACAAATATAAAAATGACGGTTATTCAGCTAAAGAGTCATGCATTCAAACATTTCAGTATTTTTCTTCTACTACTGCATTTTAAACTTTGATGTGTTCAAAGCATGAGAAAATGAAGAAGAGTTGAGGATAGGCTAGTGTCCTATGAAAATGCACAGATCTCCTGTTTAACTACATTTTTTCGATCAACACAAATCAACACACTTTTATTACACTTACAAGAAAACTATGCACCAAGCAATCTGAAAGGGACCTTAAAAGTACAAAGAAGATCAAAATGTGGTTTATGCTGTAGAAAAATGTTTAGTTAGTAGAAAAGAAACAAATGTAATTCCAAACAATACAGTGATCTAACACACTATGGCAAAGGTCTATATGTAGGATCAACACCCTAGGGTGAACTCTATGGCTGTTCTGTGGTATTGTCATCTGTGAGAAGGCTTAGAGCAATTTGGAAAGTTGTAAATTGTTCTCACATCCCTTTTGGCATCTCTCTACCCTTTCTAGTGGTTCTCAACCATGAGAATCTCTGTAATTCCCAACTGCATTCCACTTTTAAAATTATCCAATAGATTTCTTTTGCACTTAGAAGAATATCTAAATTCTTTTCTTTGGTTGATAAAGCTTACAAGATCTGGCCCCACTTTCCTCTCCAAGCTCATCCCACTGGTTCATTAGACTTCAAACACACTGGTCTGCTAACTCAGTGCCTTTCAAACTTCAATGTCCATCACATCACCTGGGGGTCATGCTAAAAATGCAAATTCTTATTCCAAAGATCTGAGGTGGGAAACAAAATTCTTGCATTTGTAATAAGCTCTAAGGTGATGCTGATGGCACTAGTCCTGGGACCACACTTTGAGTAGCAATGTGCCAGAGGACCTGTGTTCATTCCAGACACCATCAAGCTACCTGTAATTGGTAGCAATGCAACTCACCAAACTCACTCCCTCCTTGAAATCATGGTGTATGTTGCTCCTTCTGTCAGGAACTTGTTTTCCTTAGTTCTTTGTATGTCTAACACCTTTTCCTATGTAAATATCAGTTCAAATGTCAACTCCCCAGAAAAGCTGTCCTTAATGACCATATATAAAATGGCCCATCCAATCACTTATCTGTAATGCATCAACACATTTTCTTATTTTGATTACACTTTTAACCCTCTGAAGTTTCTTTACTTATCTATTGATATATTTGTAAGCTCTATGAAGCAATGGCACAGACATTACTCTTCAGCTCTCTTTCCCAACACATAAAGCATTGCCTAATGCAAAGGGCTGGCTTCATAGGTGCATAACTTATGCAATTATACTGAGTTCTCTGCTTGGCTTAATTAATTAAGTAATCTGCTGTTGCCATCTGGAAATTCATGATTTTATCTTTGAACTTGTGTTTTGTATGTGAAGTCCAATTGGACAATGAAATATGCACGGGAGCAGAGGAAATACACTCAAAATATATGTCCTCTCTTCTTTGCTGCACCATTTTCATGTCGCGTTCACAGTGCCCCATGAGCGCAGAATTCCAATGGACCCACATGTGTGGGCATGCAACAAGACTCAAAGCAAGTACAGGGTAAGTATGTTGCGTTCATGTCTGCAAAAGTGAGGTGCTGATAGACCCAAGAGGCCAGGCTTTCTATTCAAACCAGAACTTGCTTCAAAAGCACAAGGTGTTGGTGTTCTAACCAACCAATTAGAAGGCAATGGTGTCCTTAGAAACAATAATGACCAAGTCACCTTTTAATAGTCTTTCTTTCTACTACTTCACTAGCTCACCAATGACACAGAAAATATGACATACAAGGGAATGGCAGATAGGGCAACCCACAGTTCCTTTTCCTTTCAGTACTTCCTTACTCAGGACAAACATAATGAGTATTGGTAGAATGCGCACACATTAAGAAGCGAAAATGAACCAGTTGAGTTAGTTTTATGCAGTGTTTTACTGCTTTATAGGAATGAAATAGATGTTTATACAAACTGTAAAATACAAATTGCATCGTTTGGCTGAATCTGGATACACGTTAAATGCACTTATATTTTCATTCAAAACTGGCATGCCACAACATAAAAATAAATGGTAAAAGTGATATTAATAATTTAAAATTATATTTTTTAAAAAATAAGAATGTTTTTAAAAAACCCAGGATGCATCAAAAGAGAGATTGCTGAGGAAAGAAAAAGCCTTATATTTTAGTACCTTTATAACAATTTTTCCTGCCTTTTGAACAAGGGAGCCCACATTTTTGTTTTCTACTGGACCCCAAAAAATTACGGAGTCCACTCCACTGATTCATAGAAGCACTTACTGAATGAGTAAAAGTTTTGTGCATTTACTATGTGGCTGGCATTGTATTAAACTCTTGACATAGATAATCTCTTTTTATCCTCAAAATAACCTTTCAAAACAGATGTTGCTGTTTAACAGATAAGAAAATTAAGGCTTAGAAAGATTAAATAATTTAGTCAATATCTTAAAGGTTATTAGTAATGAAACTAGAGTTCAAACTAGTATTCAGTTGTATAGGACCCCAAAGTGCAGTTGCTTGATGGTTTTGCTGTAATTCTTCCGAGAAGCCAGTCTCATTCCAGCCTTCCCTTCGACTGCTGGGAGCATTCCATAGTGGGTCCAATGTTCTACTGCAAACCAAAATGAATCACGAATCTGATCGACTTCTACCTTAACACAAAGAACTCTGAGAAGACTCCAGTCCTGTGTCCCCATCCAGATTATCACATGAATGCATGTAAATAATTCAGGATTAGATCGGTGCTGAATGCCAATTAATTCCAGAATTTCCTGGAGTATTTCAGGAATTTGTGTCTCGGAGACTGGAGAAACTTTCCGTCTAATTTTGACATCTTATTTAGCCCTCCAAGATGAAGACCATTTCCCTGGTCTACCTTAAAATCGTGTAGGTATTTCTAGCTATATTCTAGAGCACTAAGAAACAATGTCTCTCAGCAGTTTTAATCTTCATTGCCCAAATCTCCCTGGCAAATACGAGTACATCTTTTATTCATGGTGTTGAATAAAAACCTCTGCCTGGATATGAGTGGTGTTTAAGATATTTTAAATAATGTTCACATGGTAACAATATATTTGGAGTTTCTATTATCTGGACATTAAATTGTTCAATTAGAGGGTGAAATATCGTACCTTACCCTTGAACATTTAGTATTAATGAAAGAAAAAAATCAGCCTGTAACGGGCATCTCTCATTTCTATTTTAGTGTTTATTAGAAGAAAGAATCTATTATTTAACATATTTGAGATTAAATATGTTTTACCATTGTAGTTTTTAAATCAAATATTTACTTTTAGTATACATTTTTTGATAAAAGTATTTATTAGTGTAAATCCATTTTGAGATCAGATGTGTCGTAATAGGTTCAGTACGTATAATGGGACCTAATCACAGGCACTTACATTCACTCTGTTGCAAGGTGCAGAGCTCTAGATAATTACATGGTAACACATTCATACATCATGCTTTGCAAGAGATTTTCAAATACTTTTAATTTTGTTGATATCAACATCCTCAAATCTCTATATTCACTTTTCCTTCTTCAGTATAAAATCCATCAGATATACAAAATTTAGTAAAAGAGCTATTTGGATATCCTTTAATTTGGACTCATAGTTTTTAAAAATCACCTACTTGTAAACATTTTTCTAACTTTTAAACTGTACTTTTGTCTGTGAGAGAAGTCAGTTGCTTTTGCTCTTAATATAAGCAAAGAAATGACAAGAGAAAAACTGGTAGTTCTCTTAGCCTAAATTTTCTTATTTATAAATTGAAGGCAAGTGGACTTAATGATTTCCAAAGGACTTTTCTTCTCTACAATTCGAGAAAGTTCATTTTTCTCTTTTAATACAAACCACACACTGCTGCACCCTTCCTTTTGTTTTGGCTGCTAATATTATTCGTGGTTATTTAACTTGCTCAAAAAATATATTAAATTACCCAATAATTCAGGCACAAAAAGTACCCACGGTCATTATAATCAGTAGCATTACTTTATATATACATATTTGTTTTGTTTTGATATTTACCTCAATTCCTTACTCCACTCTAGAGAGGAATATTGATATTGTGTGTGGTACTGATTTTTAAAAGTGTGAATCTCCATCTACTTTTGTCATGTGATAAGAATTTGTTTTTCAAACTTTTGATGAATCATTTGATGCTTTACATATGTTTGCTTGGTGAAGGAAGGAAGAAAAAAAGGGAGGAGTAAAAAAAGAATAAAATTTTAAATTATCCCAAAAGAAGTATGAGGCACTTTCACAGATAATGTATTTCCAGTAATAACTTTTTTTTTAAAAAAAAGGCTCAGTGATGACCTCAGAATTTTTTTTGTATATTTTTGTTTTTACATGTGTGTGTGTCTTTTAGAAAAACTGGAAATAAAACAAATACTAAAAGATAGAATAAAGAGAATATGGAAACAAATCATTTTCTCAAAACTTTTCAGACTAAGCTTCAAGATCATGCAATATGACATATCAATGATAAATGTCCTTCCTCCATCTCATAAACTAAAACATGAAGTGTGCTTAGAAAAGTAATCAAGATAATTTCCATCCATATTCTAAGCGTTTAGAGCAGTTGTTCTCAACCCTGGCTGCACAATAGAATCATCTGGAAAGCTTTTAAAACATTTCTGAGCCGCACCTCTGATCAATTAAAATCAGATACTGGGTGGGACTGGGCATTCCTACTGTTTTTAAAGCTCCCTTAGGGATTCTAATGTTCGCTGGGGTTGAGAGCATTGATTTAGAGTAAACCCTATTATACAGTGCAGTAAGAAATACGTATTTAAATTTTAAGTGAGAGGGCCATTTTTTATAAGAGTTTGAAGTCACCTTACAAAACTCATGATATATTCTGTCCATTTTTCAATGATGACCCAAACCAGAAATCAAAAGCACCTGAGATCATGCTGAGCCTGTGGGATTATGAGTCAGTGATCATACAGCAGCCTTTAAAAGAGGCAGTTCCTTGATGTGTGCTGACCCTCTTTCCACGGTGGCCATCTCTCCAGGTAAGCTCTGGAGAACCAAACCACCCTGCCTGGCACTGGCTCTTCTTTCAGCTTTTTTTTCCCCCTCCTGTTTGAAACGGTTAAATTGAGGTAAAAATGTAATATTCATGTGATACATTGAAGCTCCCTAGAATGGAAATTTTTATTTCTTTGCCAAAGGAAGCAAGAACAGTTTGCAGGCAAAAATATTAAAATAAAAATTGCCTACATTTTTAAATTTCTCTTTTATTTAGATTCTTACCAGACCAAAGTGAAATGTGACCTGCAGCTTTGAGATCTCTTCTAGAATGAACAATCTCCAGGTGTATTCAAAACCATTAATTGCCTCTGAAGGGAGCAAAATGAGGCTTCCCCAGAATCCTGTTATTTGAAGGAGAGATACTGAGCTCAGTGTTTGCTGCTTCAGTGAGTTTCTATGGCCAAGGTATTCATGTCATGCTTCAACTCTGAAGCTTGAAAGGAATAACTTGGGCAGAGAACTTTGTTGTATTAGCATGAATGCACTGAAGGTCTTGTAAAGAAGGTTGTTTGAATTACATGTATGTTAAACAGTTTCAGAAGAAGTGTTTCCACTTTAGGTTTTTGCACAATAAAACCCAAATTGCAGTTTTGACTACTGAGCTGAGTCTTTTAACTTGCTATTTTCAAAAATAATAAATCCCCCTAATGATGACCGTGCAGCACTGTCACACCCTGACACAGGCTATCTCTTCAACCCCTATGTCATTAAAAGATGCGATTTACTTATTTATGATGATTAATAATAATGAAATATGTATGAAGAAATAAATTATACAAATGCTGCACTGTACGTCAGAGGGAGAGATACAAATTGCCAAGTCCTGATTACCTGCACCCCACTACGAACAAGGGGCAGCAGAACATTTTCTCTTCTGCTGATTTTCCTCTGGGATTATAACTTGGGAAGTAGGATGTGAGAAAGTTTCAAAGGTATTTTGACAGGCTCAAATTCTTTTTTAATTGTGGATTTGTAAAACTCTACTTCCCCCTACTAACCCACACCCAGCTTCTACTGTTGCCTTCACATCACATTATTTAAGGTAGCCTAGAATACCTTAGTCAATGCCAGCTGACGGGAAGTGTCAAATGCTTTTGTCTCAGCTGACACAGAAATACCAGACACCCTCCTAGTGATTTTCCTGGATATCCATAACTTGACATGTGGGGGGTGTGTGCTGAGCAAGTTAAGTGAAACAGTGCATCTCACGGTAAACACTGAGGGTGGATGTGAAATGGGGTCAGGATGGTCTCGAGGTGATTTGTTCTGAGGCAGCTCATCACCACAGCATGTTTATTAATTCTTAAGCGCACATGGTGTATCTACTTCCTCTGGTTAGTAGGTTTGTCATTAAGGAAAGAAATAAGACATAATCAAACTCAAGGCCCACCCCCCAAGTTTCACATTCGATAAACAAATGGATGACATTTAAAAAAAATAGAGACAATGTCTTGCTATGTTGCCCAGACTGATCTCGAACTCCTGAGCTCAAGTGATCCTCCCACCTTGGCCTCCTAAAGTGCCAGGATTACAGGCATAAGCCACCTCACCCAGTGAAATTTTTAAAAATACAAATCATTGAGTGGACAACATTTAAATGAGTTAATGTGTCTGCCTAAGCTGAAATTCCATAGATTTGTCACTGAAGTTTCTAGAAGGCTGTAAGCTTTCTCTTGTCTGCTTGTCTCAGTCCCTCAGGCATAAACAATAGCCTTGTTACCCATAAAAGAATTTTATCACCTTGTTTTCAGAAGACCTGGTAAAATTGACTGTTGATAGGATCTTGGCAACACCTGGAACAGGAAAAACCTTCCTATATGTACTCTCCAATACGGTAACATCCCCAATCCACGAGGTCCTTGAGGAATACGTATAACCATTTCTAACCAAATCACTAGGTGATTATGCCCTACAGGCTCATTGCTGTTTTTAGCTATTTCCAAAACCTTTGTCACATTAATCTTTCCATAGACATTATACACACACACAACAGATGTTCCTACAGATAAATTATGTGACAGAAAGAGAGACATGACACTTTTAGGAGATAAATATTAAACGAAGTCAAAACAAAATATGGAGCTGACAATCCTTATGGTCATTTGCTGTTGTAACGGAAGGTCTTGATTGTTTTAGATTTGTTTTTGTCAGATGGAGTTCATAAAAAATTCAGAAAATTCACTGTAGATGCAGTCAATTTATAACTGTATTTTTATTTGTGACTTTATTGATTGTCTGTCTCTTCATAAGAATGTAAACTCTTTCAGAGCGTTGATAAATCTGGCTGTATTCATTGAGGTTTACCTAGTACCTCCGTGTAGTAATTTCTCAGTAAACTGAAACAATAAATAAATACAAATCTCACTAAGGGAAAAATATGAATCTTCTGTTTTACATTACTGATAGTTGTTTCAGAATTCGATTTAACAGTTGAAACTTCTAACACACACTCATCTGTCATCTCAAAGTGAAACTTGAACATGCTATGAAAATATTCCACAAGAGAAGTAATAAGTATCGTGCATTCATCAGAAGGCAGTACTATATAAATAATCTCTTTACTTGTATTACTTGTGTTCTCCCTTTCTAAAACATAGCATTTTAAAGCTCTAGTGAGAAACGGAATGGTTGGCTATTTTATAATTCATTGCAAGTTAAACTTCTGCATTTTTTGTGTTAATCTTAATCATTTTATTACTCAAATTTTGTTGTCTAGACCACATAAAATCTGGCTCACCAAAAACAATTTTTAAAAATAGACTCCTTGAAAGAAGAAGAGGTGCCATTTGATACAGGTTATTAAACTTACACTTGCATAGGATTTACTTTGGCTGACTGTCAAAAACGTAGATTCCTAGGTTCCATCCCTAGAGCCATTAGGTCTTGGGTGGGAACCAGGAATCTACATTTTTAACTAGTACTGTACCTCAGTCCCTACGGATGAGGAAAGCACTCTCAAAAGCACTGCCCTAGTACTTCAGGCTTGAATTTGCCTTTTATCTGGGGGGAAAGGAATAAAAGTTCTTTACTGTGATTTTTGATTATGTAAGTTTTTCCCATTCTGCCATGAAGACCATCCTCTCTGTTAGTTGATGAATTTCTCCGCATAAAGGGTAATCAGTCTCACGGGCAGACTTTCTACAGATATTTCCTCATTTGAAAATGGTTGGTTTATTTTCCTTTTCATAGCCCTGAGAAGAATGGGGGCTTCGATTATGGACAAGGTAGACGCTGAAGTACATCCCCACTGGAGGAAAGTAAGCTGACCCTTCTAACAGCAGCAAACCAGGCCTGAGGAGGGAGGTGAGCAGGAGAAACCCTTTGGAAAGGACCTCCCTAAGGCTCTGAAAGGATTTTTTCACCTTCTACTTAGTAAAACTCATCTGTTGTGATGGTACATAAAGTGTATTCCTTCCTCCCGACAGATCATTACACTAGACAGTTTGATTGCTTTCCAGAGCGCGAATTACCATTTGAAAGGTTCACGTTTATATATTTGTTTACTTAATTTGTGTTCGCTCCTCCAAATAAAATGTAAATACCCCACATGCAGGTTTACCTGACCTTTGCAGGCACACATGCATCAAGAACAGGTGGACATAAAGCAACAACATTTCCATATCCTAAAAATAAATCTACAATCACTAATTTTTTTTAAATTTTCTGATAGGATAAAATTTAGACTTGAACCTGTTAAGGAGAGAATTAATAAATTAGAAACTAGTACTGGGGTGCTTTTACTTCTAAGATATGTAATTGTTGTTGCTGTTGTTGTTACTGTATTTGTTTTGTGTCCATCTGTTCTTGAATCATATGCACCTGAGCAAGACAGTTAGGATTCCTGATTTCATGGTATTCACATATTAATTGTGAATACCATGTAAAATAAACAAACATATAAATGTGAGGATTTTGAATGTAGGTTAGTGCTCTGGAGAAAATCAAACTGACTACTACGATAATTTGCCTGGAGAAAGAGGTGTACTTTATAAAGGGTGGCACCAGAAGAGTTTTACAAAGTACAAGAAGAAAAAGATCTTCTCAGAGTCCTAAGGCCAGGTCTCTCCGCAGAGCTCTCTCCTGATACCTCTCTCTTATCTAACTCAAATATCTGGATGTATTAGTCCATTTTCACACTGCTCTAAAGAGCTACCTGAGACTGGGTAATTTATAAAGAGAAGAGGTTTAGTTGACTCACAGTTCCACATGGCTGGGAGGCCTCAAGAAGCTTACCATCAGGGTGGAAAGTGAAGGGGAGGCAAGGTACTCTTACCATGGTGGCAGGAGAGAGAGAGAGAGTGAGGGGGAAGTGCTACATTTTTAAACCATCAGATCTCGTGAGAACTTACTCACTATCACGAGAACAAGGGGGAAATCCATTCCCATGAGCTAATCACCTCCTACCAGGCCCCTCTTCCCACACATGGGCATTGTAATTCAAGATTGATTTTGATGGGGACACAGAGCTAAACCATATCACTGGATTAACTGGAGTCTGCTTTCACTGTGTGCTTTTTCTCTTGGATTTATAAATATGTATGGTATTGTTTTTACTTGAATAACAAACACTTTGTATTAAAAATGGCAGAGGCCCCTGATAATTTTGTCTTCCTTAGCAAGGAACATATTAATAGCAAAGAAGCTTAATCACTTTATTCCATTTAGAAGCTGAGCTGAGTTGAAACTGTGTTCATGTTGTGGTAATGGTTCTCTACCTTTGTTTTTCTCCAGCTCTTCTGGCATACCCCTCCAGGAATTCCAACTGAGAGCCTGCCAGTAGCCTACCAGGGCTCCTCCCCTTCCAGATGCTGACCTCTCATCTTTGTCACTTCCACATCACAGATTGTCAATAACTCCTATATTCTTTGCAGAAGATTTCTGCTAACTACTTGGCCTCCAGCCCCCACATAACTCGAGAATTTGACAAATGTCTTGAGAGAAAAGCTGATGATGGGTCCGGATCAGACTTCCCTGCTCAGTACATTCTTATCCCTCAAGTCTTTCCACTACTACAAGACACCAAAAGCTTTGCTGGTTTCTCTATCTCCTCTACCTAGAGAAGACCAGGTTCTCAGACATTAGCTATAGGTCCAAAATCAAGCCAGTTTTTCTTTCTTTCGCAGGGAAAAACTGGCTGAATAGTGTTAACTGACTTGTCTTCCCTTTTCTGGAATCTTGGCATTTCTAGTTTTGGTTGCCCTAGCAGCTCTCCAATGCCTTTAAACAGATGTCTTCTGCATTCTATTAGGCTTGTTCTTGGCTGAGGCCTTAGTCTGCTGGAAAATACTGCCACATACGCAGAAGTAGAAGTCTCTTCAGACGTTATCTTTATTAGTTATTTATTGCCGTGTAACAAATTACATGGAAACTTAGTGACTTAAAGAAACAATAAGAATTTATTATCTCACAGTTTCTGTGCATCAGAATTCTGTGGATAGGAGCAGCATAGCAGATGGTTCTGGCAAAGAGTCTCTCATGAGGTTGTAGCCAAATGTCACCCTGGGCTTGAGAATGAGCTTCCAAAAGAGTTCACCCTCATAACTGCCAAGCAGGTGCTGGCTATTGTAAGGAAGTCTGTCCATTTTCACACAGGCCTGTTAGAATATTTTCATGACATGGCAGGTGACTTCCCCATAATAAGGGAAGCAAGAACATGAAAAATGGAAGTGTGCAGGTCTTTTATGACTGAGCCTTAGAAATTACACCCTTTCCTTTCTGCAATATCCTATTAGTTACACCACTCAGTCCTATCAAATGTAGAAGAGGATACATAGAAAACAAACACCAGGGAGCAGAAATCATTTTCCGTTAGGTCTATCTAAAAGAAAATTATATTTAAAATAAAATTCTGATATAGATAGAGAAATTTTAAAAGTTGTTTTGCTGCAGTAATGAATCATTACAAAATAACTACAAAGTTGTGCTTCCAGTGTTGGTTGCAATTCTGCTCCTGTCTCATACACCTTCTTCATTCAAGGATCCAGGCTTGAATAGCAACCTCCTTCTGGAATATGCTATTCTGATGACAGAGGGAAATAAGAGCAAGAACCATAGCACACAATGGCCCTCAATTGTTTACTTAGATATGGTATACATCACTTCTGCCTACATTTCACTGAACAAAGCAAGTCATATGGCCAAACCAGATAACAATAGAGTATTAAAGTACATTCCTCTAATAGACAGGCACTGCTAGTATCATGGTAATCATGGGGATATATATCATATTTCAGGGAAGTAAAGAATGAATAATTGGGATCAATAATAAAATCTACCACAAATAACTAGTAAGCACAAAGCAGTCATATAATAATCAATTCTATTTAGAAAGGGCAGTTCAGCTGGGTGCACATAGCCATATTTATAATATTGGCTTTAGTCTTGAAAAGAAGAAAACTGTCAAACCATTTCTACTTTTCGAGGCTTTTAATTGTTTTCTCATTTTTAGTCATATTTCAGTGGAATACTTTGGATAATATAATGATTACCAATCAGCAATTTCACTTTTTATTCTACTTTAAAATTACATTTATTCTACTGTATAAATGAGGTATGAATCTGATCCAATTGTATTCAAACGACATTCTAAAAAGAGTATATAGAAAAAACACACTCTGAGAACAATCTAGAATGTTTTATAAATTGTCTGGAAAGATTGTTAGGTATCAATTGTGGAAAAAGATTAGAATCAAATCTTATACTTTTTACTTATTATTTTTCTAATAAGTCAACATTACTAAAAAATTGATACTATAATAATTAATGACCTTTAGTCCTGACATGTAGAATATGTCCATTCTCTGAGACAATATGACAAAATTATTATGCTTAATACTATGCCCAGAAATATTATTTTTAGCATCCAAACTAGATTTTTCATATTTGTAATTGCGCATGGAAACAATCTGATAACCATATTTTAAGACCATATATTCTGATATGGAGTTACAGAACTGTGATGATCATAAGCCTATGTGTCTGAAAAGAATACATTGTGACTAAGACTTACAGTAAACACAAAATAACACTGATTTCTAGTATCTTTTGCCAGATATACAGTTCTACTGTCCTTGTTTAGGTATGCTGATTCAAATTTCTGTAAGAGTTGGGGTGGTCTTGTGAGAGTAGGAAGAATTCTATGCTAACATGGGAATGAAGCACAAGAAAAATTAGAAGTTTTACAACATATGGAACGCAGTGACTTATCACTTGATAAAACCAAATTTAAGTGTTCAAGCCCTCAGCTATGCAGTTTGGCTCAGCTATAATTAAAAATGTTAATTCCATTCATGTTCTTGGGTTCTAGTTTTCACAGCTTTCATAAAACTAATTCTAACTTTTCCACATAAGCCAGGCTAGCTAATATATGTTTAAAAAATTGCTTTTATGTGGTACTTCACCCAAATACATTTTTTTCTATCTGATATCTCTATCAACCAGGTAAGAAATTGTTTTCACCATGCAATCTGTCAAAATGACCAATTTTACAAAAATATTGGCATCAATTTTTCAACATGCAAAACACACACATGTTCTGAGTATGTAAAAATACGCATCTCTGGACATTGAAATTTACAGAAATTTCTTACACTGCAATACTAATTATGGCTGAAGACATAAATGCCAACACATGACCTTTCCTCCATTAACTCTAAATTCTTCAGTCATATCCTGACATTCTTTCTGTCTCTAACATTACATTTTAAAGGCACATACAGTGATTTTTTTTATTTTAATTCATGTATGTAACACACAAATTATGTTTTTATAAGTCAAAATTTCCCATGCACTTACATCACAATTTTAGACATGATTGGACTTTACTTAGAAGTGGCAACTCACAATTTGAGTTTTGGTTTCTTTATCAACTAGATTTTGTTAACTAGATTGGTCTGCAACTAATGCTGACATATAATTAGAGAGCCACTATTTAAAGTAACCCTTTTGAAACTAAAAAATCACTTGAAACACAAGAAGTCACCCCCGTTTCATCTCTTTTGCAAGTTCTATTTTATTTATTTATTTATTTGTTTTTGAGACTGAGTCTCACTCTGTCGCCCAGACTGGAGTGCAGTGGCTGCAATCTCGGCTCACTGCAACCTCTGCCTCCTGGGTTCAAGCAATTATTCTGCATCAGCCTTCCGAGTAGCTGGGATTACAGGCACCTGCTACCACGCTTGACTAATTTTTGTATTTTTAGTAGAGACGAGGTTTCACCATGTTGACCAGGATGGTCTCGATCTCTCGACTTTGTGATCCACCCACCTCGGCCTCCCAAAGTGTTGGGATTACAGGCATGAGCCACCACGCCTGGCCTGAATTTTCATATATCAGGTTTTCTAACAAAGAGGGATACCTTTAATTTGTTTCATATACAACACAAATGCTTAACTTTCTATAATAATTGCTCTATTAAACCAAAACAGTTTTCTACTATGCAAATGTTAAAAGTAATGAAGGGCTGTCCTACAAGAAAAGCATTATAATTAATCTTTACTTCAACAAAAGTTAAATTAATAACCATAATTAATACACATCACATTTTGGCTGCTTTATTATAAAAAAATGGACACCCATATTCTCTTACTGTTTTTGATGAGATGAACTACGAAATTCCTCCAGGGGATGAGTTTTCCCAATGTGCTTTTACAAGATAAAATTTTTTTTCAAACATTTGAAAAACTTTATAGTAGGAAGCACTTTTAAAATATGTATTAGCAATATTCCAAAAGTCACTATGGGAGCATTTCCTTCAAATTTCTGTGCATAAATCACTTTGCATGCTCTCCAAATATCAGAGGAAGAAATGTCAGCAAATAACTTCCCAAATATAAGATATTTTTGTAGTTAAATATTTCATTTCTGCATGAGTGGCCATGAACATCTATGAATTTACCAGGCATTTTTAGTCTATATGGCACAATAATAGGTATATAAAATTGAATATTATATCTCATTCAGATAAAAGATGAGAATAATATGAGAATTACCAACAAATTTAAAACATTTTATGTTCTTTTTATTACATTCAGAACTATAGATTAAGTGTCTCTAATACGTTTTTCCTCTCTTTACGAACTTCAGGAAAGCAGGAATTATGCTTTATTACAAGAATCATATAAATGTTGATAATGTTGTGATTTTTAAAAATCTATATGATTTTGTAAGTATGTTTCTTTGGGACTCTGGTTCACACTTAAAACTTCTCTCTCTTTTACCCATGGTCAGTTGTCATTTTTTTCAATTATTAGTATTTAACAAATGTTTATATTATGCTCACTGTGTACTAAGTATTGGTACTTCATATACTGACTTACTCCTCATGGAAACTATGTAAGGTGCATGCTCTTATTCTCCATTTACGTGAGTAAAACTGGAGCACACAGTGGTTGAGTGACTAGCATAAGGTCACATAGCTAGCAAATCGAGTATATGGGATCTGAATCTCAGCCCTGTGACCGAACCATTCATACTGTGCTGCTCCTCCAATAATGACCTCAATTAAGTTGTGTACCTGATAATTGATCATTTCATTTTATGTTTGTTGGTGATCCAATAACTATCACAATATTTATTGAACCCAGAAGACACATCACAAACAGGTTGTCTAAGAAGTTATCAAAACCGGAATACTCGATTTCAAGAGCAAGTGTTCCAACTGCTGAGTGGCCAGGGAACCCACAGTTTCTGTAAAGAAATTGGAATGCATCAAGCCTGCCTAGTACACAGGTATCATCAGTTATTACAGTACAAGCTAAAAGCAAAGCCCTGTTTTCTTTTCTTCACATAAGAACTACAAGTTCCTCCTATAAGGGAACTACAGCTAAAAAATTACACATTTCTTTTTCCCAAAGCTTCTTTACCTTGATTATCCTATAAATAGGAACAGGGAGTAGTATTTTCATGTTATATAGAAGGAAAAATTGAGACAAGGTGAGACCTTATTATAGAAAAGTTACTCAGTAAATTGGTAGGAGAGATTTTCAGTGACCTATAAAGCACTCAAAAGGAGAAACAAAATAGCCTTAGTCCCTTTAGTACTTTGGAAGCATTTAAAGCCAGACTTTTTCCTATTTATATTTGAGAATATTTGTAACGATTTAGTAGGAGACTATTTTATTTCGCCAGTATAATGCTTAAAAGTAGAGGTTAAATTGTGTGATTTCCGGGCGCCAGAGATATTCCTCCAGCCCCTAAAAGCTCCTCCACTAGTTTTGTGACATTTATAATTCATACAAGTTATAAATATTGGCATCAATTGCCATTGAAAATTAGCATCAATTTCTTCAACATGCAAAAACACACATCTTCTAACCATGTAAAAAAGGGTGTGTGAAAAGAGAGGTAATATGGTAATACTAAACATTCTTAATAATTTACACTTGTGTAGATTCTCCTGAAAGTTTATTTTTGGCGGGAGAAAACAACATAAGCTGGAAGTCAATGGGACACAAAGATAAGTTTGCTCCAAAGAGGAACAGAAGTAAAACTGAGACAGAACCCAGAAGGTGGTATCTAAGAACCCAAAGAGAAACTACCTCACTTTTGTTCTATATGAAAGAGAATTAAAGTGTAAGCAAGTCAAACCCAATTAATCTTTATTAATTGAGAAACTTAATCGAGAAAAAATGTTCACAGTAGTTTTAACTACATAAACCAACTCCAAAGTATTAGAGTAATAGATGCATAAAACTCAAGATCGGTCATTCAAAACTATAAATACACTAAAGTAGTTGAACTTGGGTGCAAATCAAACCCCAGACCAGTGGCTTCTAAAAGAGATTGGATAAACTATGCTGAGCACTGTTAATATGCAAAGCAAAACAGTTGCTTCTGAAACAGAAAGTGGGCCCCAAAGTGCTTCCATTGCTAAAATATAAAGGACTTCCCCAGGACAAGCCTGGAGTCCTACACAAACTCTGCTTAGAAAGAGTTTAAATGTAGGGTGAAATTGTTGGCAAGGATTTTTCCTTCACCTAATTTTTCAATGCAATAGATGAAAGAATAGGTTTAGTGTGGACCTAATCAAAGAAGCCTTAGATTTGGAATTCAGTCTGCAAGAGTAGCGAGTGATTTTTCTGGAATAGCAGTCTCCTGGGCATGCGAGCCATCCAGGAAACCACAGCAAGTATGATCATTTCAAGACCATGATGTAGCAAATCACAGGAACCAGTGTTCCGCCTAGGACACACATGTGTCCTGATAATTGGGTTTGTATGGGAAAGGAGATGCAGTCCAGGACCACGGATAGAAAGATCTGGTTAGACTAGCATAAACAACATGCATTCCAGGGTGAATCCTGCCACATTCCTCTACAGGCCATGAAATTTACTGAATTACAAGCATGCTAATTATTTGCTTACAGATGCTTAACCAGTTAGCATGATTATGTTAAAAAAAAATCTTTACTTCATCTCTGGCATACCAATGCGTTCAAGAATTTAAAAGATGTGTATGAGGAACTGAGGACTGGCAGCAGGGCTTCTTTGTCTAGACTTTAGACTCTGAAAAAACTCGTTCATAAGATAGAATGACAAGCCCAGGAGTTTCACAAACTGACCTTTTGCCTTTTGGGCTCCAGTCATCAGATTCTAAATTGAGCCACCAGCAGAAAAGCACATGACATATCATTTTAAAGCCTTCCAGATCCAGTATTTTAGGATGATAGCTGTTTACTTAATTTGTCATTTTAAAATAATATCTATAAAGTATAAAAAATAATACCTGGCACATAGTAACTGGTCAATAATATAAGCTATTGTTGGGTCTCCGAAAACAATACTCTGAAATGAAGGCCTCAGAAGCAAAAGTTTTTCTGACCATCTCCTGCTCTCTTATTCTCAGTCCCATTATCTCTTGGGGATAGCCATAGAAATCTCTTTTTCCCAAGGTGGGTCACAGAAACCAGAACCCCTTTTCCCCAAAGCCAGCCATATAATCTAAAAATATTAATCTAATTTGCCCTCTACTTTTCTGTGTAAAAACTAGATGTAAAGAAATGATAAGATCAGGCCGGGCACGGTGGCTCACGCCTGTAATCCCAGCACTTTGGGAGGTGGAGGTGGGCGGATCATGAGGTCAGGAGATGGAGACCATCCTGGGCAACGTGGTGAAACCCCTTCTCTGCTAAAAATACAAAAAAAAAAAATTAGCTGGGCGTGGTGGCATGCCCCTGTAGTTCCAGCTACTTGGGAAGCTGAGGCAGGAGGATCGCTTGAACCCGGGAGGCGGAGGTTGCAGTGAGCTGAGATCATGCCACTGCACTCCAGCCTGGCGATAGAATGAGACTCTGTCTCCAAAAAAAAAAAAAAAAAAAAAAAAAAAAGAAAAAAAAACTTGTACGCTCTATCTTGTTTAATTGTAGTTCCTAAGACCCCCATTCCAGAGAGGACCCTACCCTACACCCAGAAGGAAGGAATGCATGCTCAGAGAGCCCAAGAATAATCCAGACAGACAGGATCTGCTGGGTTTGCCTACTCTGTCTACTAGCATTAGATCATAACCGTTTTGTTCAGTCATACTCTTACCTGGCTGCTCATACTTTGTTGAATCTAAGTATAAAAATGAACAACTTTCCCTTTATCTCTGGGTCTTCATTCTAATGACTCCCATGTGCACATGTTACATGAATTTGTATCCCTTTTCTTTAGGGAATCTGCTTTTTATGAGTTCATTTTTTGGTGAACCTTCAGAGAGCAAAGGGGAACTTTCCTGTTGGCCCTTACACTATTTATTATTACTGGAACGGGAACATACTGTAACAGATATGAGATCTTTGAGTTAATCATACTTTTTGAACAGACTTTTGCTTCATCAATACACTTTAACTAAAATGACACTATTTTTAGCTCCACATTCATCTTGAACTTTTTTTTTTTTTTTTTTTTTTTTTTTTTGAGACGGAGTCTCGCTCTGTCGCCCAGGCTGGAGTGCAGCGGCCGGATCTCAGCTCACTGCAAGCTCCGCCTCCCGGGTTCACGCCATTCTCCGGCCTCAGCCTCCCGAGTAGCTGGGACTACAGGCGCCCGCCACCTCGCCCGGCTAGTTTTTTTTTGTGTGTGTATTTCTTAATAGAGACGGGGTTTCACCGTGTTAGCCAGGATGGTTTCGATTTCCTGACCTCGTGATCCGCCCGTCTCGGCCTCCCGAAGTGCTGGGATTACAGGCTTGAGCCACCGCGCCCGGCCTCATCTTGAACTTTTATTACTTTGTATACTCTTTGTAGGTTCTCTTCTTACATATTAAATATGTATTTACATATTAAATATTAAAAGGTATTTTAAAGTAGCAGTTAAGTTTGCAAATATGGTGTGAAATAAATACTCAAAATACTATGTTGTATATGAGTAACGTGGCAAGAAATAAGCTTTTCTTCCTTCTCCCATTTTCTTTCTTTGACCTTATTACGTGTGATTAAATCAGTAAAGAGGCAGACTTACGTGTGAACTCAGAGGTTGTGCTCTAAGAGTTGGTCAATTTTAGCAAGAGAACTCTGTAAATGTTTCAGAGTTGTTTCTTTTTAATAATTGAAAAGATTTAAACCTTCTCCTGCAAAGAATAAGTACAATCTACTGCAGCACTTCCAATATGGAGCTGAGAGAATGATGTAAGACCTTGCTATATGACTTTCTGGATACTTAGGACACAAAGCTAAGAGCAGACGACATGAAAACACCAAGTAAAATGTCAGAGAAGGCTAGGAGAAGGTATATTGGAAAGAAAATGGGCTTCAGGAGGCCTCTCCAGAGTTTGTGGCTTCATAGAGCAAATAGCAAACTATTTTGTAATATTCACTGGGCTGTGCATTCATGTCAAGATTACCTCCTTTTTTGTAGAACTGTACCTACACATCTTTCTAGGTATTATGGACATAATTGAGGATTGACAACCATAACAAGTCCTCATTTCAAAAACTAAAATTATTTTTTTGTCAGTAATTGTTCCGAATTTAGAAGTGAGAAAGCAGTCATTTCCTCACCATAAGCGTTGTGTATTTTGCCTAATGACAGGGCTACATTTTGTAAGTGTTGTCTGATAAGTATAATTTATTAAATGTATCAAATAATTGTTTGCAAAATAATAATAATTACCTCTTCTTGCAAATGATGCTCACGACAATGTCAAGCTCTTCCAAATGGAATGATTTACTTCTGTTTTTCATTGAATAAAACAACTAGTAGATTATCCTTAGACTGCTATTTCATGTACTGGATTTATTTTACAAAAGCAAAATTGTGAAGGGAACAATTCGCCAGAATCAAATGCTGCTCTCTTCATCTTTACTTTCCTTGTTGGCTGTGGCATTCACAATGTAATGGTTATATTGTCACTATTCCACTAGATTGCAATTCATTTCCCCCCTGTTACCCAAGAGCCTAAAAGCAAATTCCCAACAACACATTAAGAGGCATAAAACAATTCTTGAAAAAAGAATTAGATTAGATATGAAGCAATACAGGAAAAGTTGGAAATTGGGAATTATACTTATCAAGTTGCATGTGAAGAAATGTCATTTGTGAGATCTCCAAGGATCCTGTTGTAGCTGTTTGATACACCATGCCTAGGATTTGTCAGGTTGCAGCATAGTTCTTGGATTCAAAGAAGAGAACCAATTTGTCTGTCAATGTTTATCCTTCTTTCAATCTACTAAGTGGATTTTTCCTGAATAAAAGCTAATGCTGAGCTATTTTTATTCTCTTTTTGTGTGTTCAACTGAGTTTTCTTGGCTCATGAATATGCCTCAATCTTTTTCCTGAGCTTTTCCATACTTATTGTTGAATACTTAGTGAGTCATAATTAAATTTGTATTATCTGGAAAAAGAGCATCCAGACAATTCAGATATGAAAATGTACTCATAACCCATTGCCCTTATTCTCTACCTTTTCCCTTGATCCTGTTCCTAGAATATGCTAAATAGTAGGACAGTTGGTTTCATATTATCACTGTTTTTTAAGTCTATCTGCTTTGTAATAAAGCCTCTAACAAGCAGTGAAATTACCTAAGAGGCAAAAAACAGAAGAGAGGAGGAAGAAATGCCAGAAATGTCTGAAAAAAATGAAATTTAAAAACCTCAAAAGTTTCCTCTAAAGTTTTTTACGGTTTGGGTTATTTTCACCAGGCAGAGGGGCTCATTCTCTGTTTGTTTCTTTTATAAAATTCATCTAAGATTTTTTTGAAGGGAAACATTCAAATATCTTTCAAAAATCTTTATAGATATTGTCATTCTATGTAATTTAACACTATTATTTCACACTTTTCATTTGTGATCATGTAACCTAAAAAAATACTAATAGTGAAAGCAAAATCTTCCCTTAAAGGCTTTCTTTTTATTTTTGATTTTCCTCTTTTTCTAAACTTTCTTTTTGTTTTCTTTTTTTTTTTTTTTGTCATCACACCCTACTCTTCAAAGAAAAGGGGTAGGACAATCAATTAGTAATCTCAAAATGATACTATGTCATTTACTTGGAAACTAAAACATTTCCAAATACTTTCCACTCTAATAGTGGAATAAGACAATTACAGTTTTAGGAGTTCTATAACTCTCGTTGCTCTAGTGGTTTTCCAAATATTTTCATTATGTGATAGAAAATGGCTTTCTGCTCAGTACACCAGATAAATCTGACCATGAAGTTACTTGCAGGGTAACTGAAAGGTGTTGGTCTGTGCTTTTATTGCTCTATTTATAGAATAATGGCTAAGCCTAACATTACCTTATAACCCATGAATAAATTATGTAGTCTTATATTTTTTAAAAATCTGATTTCTTGATAGTGTGAGAAATGAAACTATGCTATAGCCCTAATCATAGACAACTATCTCTTCTCTGTAAAATCTGGTAACAACCCAAAACAGAAAGATCTGAGCTAGGGGTTCCCAGTTCTGAACTCTTAAAATTGGAGTGCAACTTTGTCCACCCTTGTTCTGCTATTATTCAAGGAGGTAAAAGGTGGATATGAGGTATCTTCTCTACTCAAAATATTATCCTCTTCATAGTCTAGTAATTACAAATACGTGTAAGTTGAGCTCTTTGTTATCCTTATGAGTTTAAAAAATGCAAAGTAATAATATTGTGAAAGTTTGGAAAAGGAAGACAAATTCAGACAAGAAGTATTTGAATTGAATTGCATTGCTTCTAATTGATACAAGCCCAACAAAGAAGGGAGGAAAAGGGAAGGAACAGAATAAATTCAAAATTTTGCTCAGCCACTTATAATTTCTGTGATCCAAGCAAATTACTTTTTCTGTATAGTGAGCATAATCTTACCTTGCAGAGTTGTTCCAATAATTAAACAAGATCACATACACAAAATACTTAGCAGGCAGTGGTCTTGCATTAAGTGACCATATTTTTTATGGAGTTCCCTGGTGGGATGGGGCTAGAGTCTTGGCCACTCACTTACTAGAAGAGTACAAGGTAGTGATCTTCCAACTGGGATATGCAAAACCCTGGGAATACAGAAAGCTCCTCCAAGGAGTCAGAAGCATGAATCCTCTTAAGAGAATCAATGCCCAGATCCTTTATTTCTCGATGAATTCTATTCTAAATTTGACCCGTTTAAGAACATTTCTGTGTTTGGTGAAGGCTGCACATTAGCAAAGTTTCCTTTCCTACTAACTTGTTTCAAATTAACTCCTCCAAGTTGTCAAAAAAAAAAAATTCTTTTTACCTATCACAAATTTGCTATGTTGCATTTCTCTATTGCAATAATGATCTGAGCTGTCAAGTAAGGGACAAGTTGAAAAATTGTTATGCATAGAGTCCCCTTTAATCAAGGTAACATAACACTCCATCCATTCTACTAAAAAGGTACATTTCCAATACAAATCTACTTGTTATAGTTAGTGATAATTTATCAAACTCTGTAATTTTTTTTATTTTATCAATTGACTATTACTAATAATATAATAACAACTCAATCAAAAAGAATGTTTAACCCTCAGAGCTTTATAGTTGAAAGAAATTATTTAAAGTTCAATTTTAATTTATATTCACATTTTTGACACAGAAAGTATGAGAGGATGATCAATAAAAGACTTTCAAGCATGAAAAATGTTATATTATGATAATATTCTAGGGTAGTAGTACAATAAAAGTACAATTTTGAGCAAAAAAAGAAGGGATTTTTCATGAGTTTTTTTAAATAAATGGTTCTGGGTAACATATCACCATGGCATTTAGATTCCCTTGGAAACATTTAAAAGCATAATCTAACAATTACATTTTTAAATGATAATATTTACAATATGTAAAAAATTACATCCTTCCCAGCCACTTAAACTTATTATTAAAAATGTATAAGATGGTACACAGTTAAAACATAATTTTCTGGTCCATGTATGCAATACAGGCTAGTCTACAGATCCCTGAGGCAGAGGTTAAGAGCATGGAACTTTCAAATCAGACAGAACAGGCTTTGAAATCGGTCTCCACCTCTTGATTTTTAATGAGGCATGTTCAACTTAACCTCTCTGTGCCTCAGTTTCCTTTTTCTGTCATCATGCCCTATTCTTCATATCTTTAAATTTAAAGAATTTAAATAAATTTTAAATGAAATGAAATGAAACATCTTCCTATCTTTAAAATGGAGATAAGCATGATAGAATTAAATGAGATAATGTATTGAAAGTATTTAGCCTTGTACCTGGCTTTTGGCAGGTATCATCATCATCATCTTTACTGCATATGGGAAAGAGAGGAAAAAAGAGGCCTCAGTGCAAAAAGAGGATCCAAGAGTTACACTGAAGACTTGAAGTAACATTTCTTCTAGTGGAATATATACAAATGGCCAACAAGTACATGAAAACATGTACATTATTAGCCATTAGGGAAATTTGAACCAAAGCACAATGAGATACCCTTTCACACCCACTAGAAAAGCTAGAATCAGGAGGGAGAGAGGGAGGGAGAGAAAAAGGAAGGAAAGAGAGAGGGAGGAAGAAAGAGAAAATAAAAAAGAAGGGAAGAAAAATATTATGTTAGCAAAAATGTGGAGAAATTGGAATCCCTCATACACTGCTGGTACGAATGTAAAATGGAGCAATGGCTACAGAAAATAGTCTGGTGATTCCTCAATAAGTTAATTATAGAATTTCCATTTGACCCAGCAATTCCACTGTTAAGTATATATCCAAAAGAATTAAAAACAGGTGTTGAAATAAATCTTTGTACACAAATGTTCACAGCAGCACTATTCACAATAGCCAAAAGTTGGAAACAACCCAAATTTCCATCAACAGATGAATGCATATGGATAAACAAATTGTAGCATAACCACACAATGAAAGAGTATTCAGCCTTTAGCAGGAATGAAGTTCTGATACATACTAGGATGTGCATGAAACTTGAAAACAGTATGCTAAGTGAAGAAGCCAGACATAGAAGATCACATATTGTATAATTCCATTCATATGAAATATTCAGAATAGGCAAACCCATTGGAATCGTCAGTGACTGGGAGGAGAGGGAACAGCTGCTTAATAAGTAGAGAGTCTCTTGTGGAGTTGATGAAAATGTTTTAGAACTAAATAGAGGTTAAGTTTGCACAACATTATGAATATACTAAACACTACACAGATTTGAAATCTTGCATTTCACATGTTGTATGTTTTATGGCAGCGATTCTTCAATAATGATAACAAAGATGGTCACTTACCCTCAGTGTTTCCTTCTTGTCTCCAGGTTTTATTAATGCCTTGAGAAGCACTGGCTATCAATAATATCCATGAAACTTTAACAGTCAAAGCATAGCTGCTGTCTACAGCTATAAAGCCACACTGTAGGGAGGTTGCTTTCTCTGAAAGATGATGTATTTCTGGAGCCATAGTTACAGACATCACTCCAGATTGCAAAAAGATTACCCGCAGCGACACCATTTTGAGGACTTTAAAGGGGTCATCCTACTTTTTAAGGAGTAGGTGGAATCCTCTGCTTCAAAACAAGCTCTTACATCACATGAAGAGCTGAGGAAAAGAGAAGGAAGAGAGACTGATGGGGTCAGAGCATTCTTGTCCAGTGGGCAAGGCTTAGGGTTTTAGGAGATTTAGATTGGGAATAGGGACTTGCATAATCATTAAACAGTGACAATTGCCCAAACGTGGTCAAACTACTTACCTGGTTGCAGTCTGTGGTGAGAGTTGGAGTCTATGTGAGATTCCTGCATGTAGATTCCTGTTTCAACACTTTCTATCTGGGTAACTTCAGGCAGGTTGCCTAATCTACTCAAGGTTCCGTTTTCCTTACCTGTAAAATGAGGATAATAAAATCTACTCCCAAGAGTTTTTTGGGAGGTAAAAAGATACAAGGTAGTTTTCCCACAAACGTGTCTGAGAATGACAATCACCTAGCATGCTTTATAAATAGTAAGTTTCTGGGCCCCATACCAGACATGGATCTGGATCATAGGGTCCAGGGAGAGGTCTGGGAATCATATTTTGAATGCCTTCCTGAAATGATACTTAGCGATCTAGCCAGAATGGGGAAAAATAGAGCTCTTGGTACATAAGTAGTCAAAAGTGTTATTTATTGTGCATATTTTAGATTATTATTTTGGTGGTTATGGTAAACATTTAAATGAGGTCTCCAGGAAATCAAAATAATTAATAAAAAGATTAAAAACCCATTCTAGTGTTCTTTTCCTCATATTATACAAACAACTGACCTGACCAATTTTTCTCCATTCAATAGACTAAAATTGAGAGGGAAAAAAACTAATAACAATTTAAGTTTCTGAAAAAGATTATAACACTGTGGGTAATTAGGACAGCCATTTGAGGACAGCTTCTATTTGGCAATAGGAGAGGAGGTAGAAATTCTAACAGATAAAAATTCTCCGCCAGCTCCCTATTGAGATTTCTCATGAATCAATGACAATTTTAGTATTTTCAAAGAATAACAACTCATTGATCTGAAGGTGTGCTCTTTATTTTATCAATTTGAAAGAGAGTCTGATGTCCCAACTAGATCCTGTTAGTCCACCCACTATATTGACTTCTAAAATTTGATTGTGGGCCACAGTAAGAATACATTTTACATTGTATTTCAGATACATATGTATCTGGAATAATACCATTATGTATCCTTATAAGGTATTATGCATTTGGATATTTTCCATTTTCTTTCTTTTTTTTTTTATTATACTTTAAGTTCTAGGGTACATGTGTACAACGTGCAGGTTTGTTATATATGTATACTTTTGCCATGTTGCTGTGCTGCACCCATCAACTCGTCAGCACCCATCAACGCGTCATTTACATCAGGTATAACTCCCAATGCCATCCCTTCCCGTCCCCCCTCCCCATAATAGGCCCTGGTGTGTGATGTTCCCCTTCCAGAGTCCAAGTGATCTCATTGTTCAATTCCCACCTATGAGTGAGAACATGCGGTGTTTGGTCTTCTGCTCTTGCGATAGTTTGCTGAGAATGATGGTTTCCAGCTACATCCATGTCCCTACAAAGGACATGAACTCATCCTTTTTTATGGCAGCATAGTATTCCATGGTGTATATGTGCCACATTTTCTTTTTTTTATTATTATACTTTAAGTTCTAGGGTACATGTGCATAACATGCAGGTTTGTTACATATGTATACTTGTGCCATGTTGCTGTGCTGCACCCATCAACTCGTCAGCACCCATCAACTATCAACTCGTCATTTACATCAGGTATAACTCCCAATGCAATCCCTCCCCCCTCCCCGCTCCCCATGATAGGCCCCGGTGTGTGATGTTCCCCTTCCTGAGTCCAAGTGATCTCATTGTTCAGTTCCCACCTATGAGTGAGAACATGCGATGTTTGGTTTTCTGTTCTTGCGATAGTTTGCTGAGAATGATGGTTTCCAGCTGCATCCGTGTCCCTACAAAGGACACAAACTCATCCTTTTTTATGGCTGCATAGTATTCCATGGTGTATATGTGCCACATTTTCTTAATCCAGTCTGTCACTGATGGACATTTGGGTTGATTCCAAGTCTTTGCTATTGTGAATAGTGCTGCAATAAACATACGTGTGCATGTGTCTTTATAGCAGCATGATTTATAATCCTTTGGGTATATACCCAGTAATAGGATGGCTGGGTCATATGGTACTTCTAGTTCTAGATCCTTGAGGAATCGCCATACTGTTTTCCATGATGGTTGAACTAGTTTACAATCCCACCAACAGTGTAAAAGTGTTCCTATTTCTCCACATCCTCTCCAGCACCTGTTGTTTCCTGACTTTTTAATGATCGCCATTTTAACCGGTGTGAGATGGTATCTCATTGTGGTTTTGATTTGCATTTCTCTGATGGCCAGTGATGATGAGCATTTTTTCATGTCTCTGTTGGCTGTATGAATGTCCTCTTTTGAGAAATGTCTGTTCATATCCTTTGCCCACTTTTTGATGGTGTTGTTTGTTTTTTTCTTGTAAATTTGTTTGAGTTCTTTGTAGGTTCTGGATATTAGCCCTTTGTCTGATGAGTAGATTGCAAAAATTTTCTCCCATTTGGTAGGTTGCCTGTTCACTCTGATGGTAGTTTCTTTTGCTGTGCAGAAGTTCTTTAGTTTAATGAGATCCCATTTGTCAATTTTGGCTTTTGTTGCCGTTGCTTTTGGTGTTTTAGACATGAAGTCCTTGCCCATGCCTATGTCCTGAATGGTATTCCCTAGGTTTTCTTCCAGGATTTTTATGGTATTAGGTCTAACATTTAAGTCTCTAATCCATCTTGAATTAATTTTCGTATAAGGAGTAAGGAAAGGATCCAGTTTCAGCTTTCTACTTATGGCTAGCCAATTATCTCAGCACCATTTATTAAATAGGGAATCCTCTCCCCATTTCTTGTTTTTCTCAGGTTTATCAAAGATCAGATGGCTGTAGATGTGTGGTATTATTTCTGAGGACTCTGTTCTGTTCCATTGGTCTATATTTTGGTACCAGTACCATGCTGTTTTGGTTACTGTAGCCTTGTAGTATAGTTTGAAGTCAGGTAGCGTGATGCCTCCAGCTTTGTTCTTTTGACTTAGGATTGTCTTGGAGATGCGGGCTCTTTTTTGGTTCCATATGAACTTTAAAGCAGTTTTTTCCAATTCTGTGAAGAAACTCATTGGTAGCTTGATGGGGATGGCATTGAATCTATAAATTACCTTGGGCAGTATGGCCATTTTCACAATATTGATTCTTCCTATCCATGAGCATGGTATGTTTTTCCATTTGTTTATGTCCTCTTTTATTTCACTGAGCAGTGGTTTGTAGTTCTCCTTGAAGAGGTCCTTTACATCCCTTGTAAGTTGGATTCCTAAGTATTTTATTCTCTTTGAAGCAATTGTGAATGGAAGTTCATTCATGATTTGGCTCTGTGTTTGTCTGTTACTGGTGTATAAGAATGCTTGTGATTTTTGCACATTAATTTTGTATCCTGAGACTTTGCTGAAGTTGCTTATCAGCTTAAGGAGATTTTGGGCTGTGACAATGGGGTTTTCTAAATCATGTCATCTGCAAAGAGGGACAATTTGACTTCTTCTTTTCCTAACTGAATACCCTTGATTTCTTTCTCTTGCCTGATTGCCCTAGCCAGAACTTCCAACACTATGTGGAATAGGAGTGGTAAGAGAGGGCATCCCTGTCTTGTGCCAGTTTTCAAAGGGAATTTTTCCAGTTTTTGCCCATCCAGTATGATATTGGCTGTGGGTTTGTCATAAATAGCTCTTATTATTTTGAGGTACGTTCCATCAATACCGAATTTATTGAGCGTTTTTAGCATGAAGGGCTGTTGAATTTTGTCAAAGGCTTTTTCTGCATCTATTGAGATAATCATGTGGTTTTTGTCTTTGGTTCTGTTTATATGATGGATTACGTTTATTGATTTGCATATGTTGAACCAGCCTTGCATCCCAGGGATGAAGCCAACTTGATCATGGTGGATAAGCTTTTTGATGTGCTGCTGAATCCGGTTTGCCAGTATTTTATTGAGGATTTTTGCATTGATGTTCATCAGAGATATTGGTCTAAAATTCTCTTTTTTTGTTGTGTCTCTGCCAGGCTTTGGTATCAGGATGATGTTGGCCTCATAAAATGAGTTAGGGAGGATTCCCTCTTTTTCTATTGATTTGAATAGTTTCAGAAGGAATGGTACCAGCTCTTCCTTGTACCTCTGGTAGAATTCAGCTGTGAATCCATCTGGTCCTGGACTTTTTTTGTTTGGTAGGCTATTAATTATTGCCTCAATTTCAGAGCCTGCTATTGGTCTATTCAGGGATTCAGCGTCTTCCTGGTTTAGTCTTGGGAGAGTGTAAGTGTCCAGGAAATTATCCATTTCTTCTAGATTTTCTAGTTTATTTGCGTAGAGGTGTTTATAGTATTCTCTGATGGTAGTTTGTATTTCTGTGGGGGTGGTGATATCCCCTTTATCATTTCTTATTGCGTCTATTTGATTCTTCTCTCTTTTCTTCTTTATTAGTCTTGCTAGCAGTCTAACAATTTTGTTGATCTTTTCAAAAAAACCAACTCCTGGATTCATTGATTTTTTGGAGGGTTTTTTGTGTCTCTATCTCCTTCAGTTCTGCTCTGACCTTAGTTATTTCTTGCCTTCTGCTAGCTTTTGAATGTGTTTGCTCTTGCTTCTCTAGTTCTTTTAATTGTGATGTTAGAGTGTCAATTTTAGATCTTTCCAGCTTTCTCTTGTGGGCATTTAGTGCTATAAATTTCCCTCTAAACACTGCTTTAAATGTGTCCCAGAGATTCTGGCATGTTGTATCTTTGTTCTCATTGGTTTCAAAGAACATCTTTATTTCTGCCTTCATTTCGTTGTGTACCCAGGAGTCATTCAGGAGCAGATTATTCAGTTTCCATGTAGTTGAGCGGTTTTGATTGAGTTTCTTAGTCCTGAGTTCTAGTTTGATTGCACTGTGGTCTGAGAGACAGTTTGTTATAATTTCTGTTCTTGTACATTTGCTGAGGAGTGCTTTACTTCCAATTATGTGGTCAATTTTGGAATAAGTGTGATGTGGTGCTGAGAAGAATGTATATTCTGTTGATTTGGGGTGGAGAGTTCTGTAGATGTCTATTAGGTTTGCTTGCTGCAGAGATGAGTTCAATTCCTGGATATCCTTGTTAACTTTCTGTCTCATTGATCTGTCTAATGTTGACAGTGGGGTGTTGAAGTCTCTCATTATTATTGTATGGGAGTCTAAGTCTCTTTGTAAGTTTCTAAGGACTTGCTTTATGAATCTGGGTGCTCCTGTATTGGGTGCATATATATTTAGGATAGTTAGCTCTTCCTGTTGAATTGATCCCTTTACCATTATGTAATGGCCTTCTTTGTCTCTTTTGACCTTTGATGGTTTAAAGTCTGTTTTATCAGAGACTAGTATTGCAATCCCTGCTTTTTTTTTGTTCTCCATTTGCTTGGTAGATCTTCCTCCATCCCTTTATTTTGAGCCTTTGTATGTCTCTGCATGTGAGATGGGTCTCCTGAATACAGCAGACTGATGGGTCTTGACTCTTTATCCAGTTTGCCAGTCTGTGTCTTTTAATTGGAGCATTTAGTCCATTTACATTTAAGGTTAATATTGTTATGTGTGAACTTGATCCTGCCATTATGATATTAACTAGTTATTTTGCTCGTTAGTTGATGCAGTTTCTTCCTAGCCTCGATGGTCTTTACATTTTGGCATGTTTTTGCAATGGCTGGTACCGGTTGTTCCTTTCCATGTTTAGTGCTTCCTTCAGGGTCTCTTGTAAGGCAGGCCTGGTGCTGACAAAATCTCTAAGCATTTGCTTATCTGTAAAGGATTTTATTTCTCCTTCACTTATGAAACTTAGTTTGGCTAGATATGAAATTCTGGGTTTAAAATTCTTTTCTTTAAGAATGTTGAATATTGGCCCCCACTCTCTTCTGGCTTGTAGAGTTTCTGCCGAGAGATCTGCGGTTAGTCTGATGGGTTTCCCTTTGTGGGTAACCTGACCTTTCTCTCTGGCTGCCCTTAAGATTTTTTCCTTCCTTTCAACTTTGGTGAATCTGGCAATTATGTGTCTTGGAGTTGCTCTTCTCGAGGAGTATCTTTGTGGCATTCTCTGTATTTCCTGAATTTGAATGTTGGCCTGCCCTACTAGGTTGGGGAAGTTCTCCTTGATGATATCCTGAAGAGTGTTTTCCAACTTGGTTCCATTTTCCCCCTCACTTTCAGGCACCCCAATCAGATGTAGATTTGGTCTTTTTACATAATCCCATACTTCTTGCAGGCTTTGTTCATTTCTTTTTCTTCTTTTTTCTCTAGATTTCTCTTCTCACTTCATTTCATTCATTTGATCCTCAATCGCTGATACTCTTTCTTCCAGTTGATTGAGTCGGTTACTGAAGCTTGTGCATTTGTCACTTATTTCTCGTTTCATGGTTTTCATCTCTGTCCGTTCGTTTATGACCTTCTCTGCATTAATTATTCTGGTTATCAATTCTTCCACTCTTTTTTCAAGCTTTTTAGTTTCTTTGGGCTGGGTATGTAATTCCTCCTTTAGCTCTGAGAAGTTTGATGGACTGAAGCCTTCTTCTCTCATCTCGTCAAAGTCATTCTCCGTCCAGCTTTGATCCGTTGCTGGCGATGAGCTGCGCTCCTTTGCCGGGGGAGATGCGCTCTTATTTTTTGAATTTCCAGCTTTTCTGCCCTGCTTTTTCCCCATCTTTGTGGTTTTATCTGCCTCTGGTCTTTGATGATGGTGACGTACTGATGGGGTTTTGGTGTGGGTGTCCTTCCTGTTTGATAGTTTTCCTTCTAACAGTCAGGACTCTCAGCTGTAGGTCTGTTGGAGATTGCTTGAGGTCCACTCCAGACCCTGTTTGCCTGGGTGTCAGCAGCAGAGGCTGCAGAAGATAGAATACTGCTGAACAGCGAGTGTACCTTTCTGATTCTTGCTTTGGAAGCTTCCTCTCAGGGGTGTACTCCACCGTGTGAGGTGTGGGGTGTCGGTCTGCCCCTAGTGGGGGATGTCTCCCAGTTAGGCTACTCAGGGGTCAGGGACCCACTTGAGCAGGCAGTCTGTCTGTTCTCAGATCTCAACCTCCGTGTTGGGAGATCTACCGCTCTCTTCAAAGCTGTCAGACAGAGTTGCTTGCGTCTGCAGAGGTTTCTGCTGCTTTTGTTGTTGTTGTTGTCATTGTTGTTGTTGTTGTTTAGCTGTGCCCTGTCCCCAGAGGTGGAGTCTACAGAGACTGGCTGGCCTCCTTGAGCTGCTGTGAGCTCCACCCAGTTCGATCTTCCCAGGGCTTTGTTTACCTACTTAAGCCTCAGCAATGTCGGGCGTCCCTCCCCCAGCCTCTCTGCTGCCTTGCGGTTAGATCGCAGACTGCCGTGCTAGCAATGAGGAAGGCTCCGTGGGCGTGGGACCCTCCCGGGCAGGTGTGGGATATAATCTCCTGGTGTGCCCGTTTGCTTAAAGCGCAGTATTGGGGTGGGCGTTACCCGATTTTCCAGGTGTTGTGTGTCTCTGTTCCCCTGGCTAGGAAAAGGGATTCCCTTCCCCCTTGTGCTTCCCAGGTGAGGGGATGCCTCCCCCTGCTTCAGCTCTCGCTGGTCGGGCTGCGACAGCTGACCAGCACCGATCATCCGGCACTCCCCAGTGAGATGAACCCAGTACCTCAGTTGATAATGCAGAAATCACCTGTGTTCTGTGTCGCTCGCGCTGGGAGCTGGAGACTGGAGCTGTTCCTATTGGGCCATCTTGCTCCACCCCCCATGTTTTCCATTTTCTTTTCTTTTCTTTTTTTTTTATTTTTAGAAATTCTGGTTGCAATCCACTAATTTATTTCACAACTACTAATTTGTCCCAAACCACTAATGGGTGGCAACCTAAAATTTGAGAAGCACTGACCTAACATATGCATCAGAAGTGAGTATTTTCACCTTCTCACAAATTGTGAATAACAAAATGACTGGTTTGGATTAAAAATAAACCAGAGAGTCCAAGCAAGGTGGCTCACATCTGTAATCCTAACACTTTGGGAGGTTGAGGCAGGAGGATGACTTGAGCCCAGGAGTTCAAGACCAGCCTGAGCAACATTGTGAGACCTCATCTATACTAAAAACAAAAATTAGCTGGGTATGGTGGTGCACACCTATGGCCCCAACTACTCAGGATACTGAGGCAGAAGGATTACTTGAGCCTGGAAAGTCAAAGCTGCAATGAGCTGTGCTCCTGCCACTGCAGTCCAGGGCAACATCCTGTCAAAAGAAAAGGAAAGAGGGAAAGGAAAGAAAGAAAGAAGGAAAGAAGGAAGGAAGGAAAAGAAGGAAGGAAAGAAGGAAGGAAGGAAGGAAGGAAGGAAGGGAAGGAAGGAAGGAACGAAGGAAGGAAGGAGAGAGAAAAGAAGAGAAGAGAGAAAGGAAAGGAAGGAAAGGAAAGGAAAGGAAAGGAAAGGAAAGGAAAGGAAAGGAAAGGAAAGGAAAGGAAAGGAAAGGAAAGGAAAGGAAAGGAAAGGAAAAGAAAGGAAAGAAGGACCACTTTGCAAATCACCAAAGAAAAAAGATGAATCGGTAATTTGGACTATAACAGAACTTAATGTTCCCATCTGGGTATTTCTGACTTACGTAGGCACAACCTGAAACTCTATGTAGGAAGCTATGTTATGACTACTTACAACTTTGAAGTTTACTTCAAAACAACTGCAAAAGCTTATCCTTGTATGTAGGCATTCTTTGAATATCTGAAACAGCTTATGAAATTATGATCTGAGCAACATGTCCTTCTGGGGGGAAATGGCAAAGGTGTGGAAAGGTTGTGCCTTTATTATTACATTGATAAAGAGTTGGTTCCTTTGTTTTATTATTTTCTCCTGTCCACTTTTTTCCTTTCCTTTCATAAACTGTTTGTCCTAGGATTTGGCACTATAAGTTTCCAACATTATGTGATAAGCAGTAATGCTATCATTTGCCCTACGTGCTTTTTGCATTGAAACAGGAGTTTACCGCATGTGCTTCTTCAGGTCTTACACTGGGTTTAGATATAAATCAGATTCCTAATCTGGAAATGAAAGAGGTGAAAACCTACAAGCAGTAAAGAAGAGTCATCAACATGGGCTAATAATTACATCTGAAAAAGTAGAAATAATCTTTTCTTTATTCAAATGTGAAATATATGGCAAATAAGATAATAAACTCTGTTCACACCTATGTTTACCAAAACTTAACATTTAGCCGTATTTGCTTCAGATATTTTTTAAAACCATTACAGCTGCACGTGAATCCTTCTATGTGTCTGAATTCAATACTACTTCGCTTTGTTTTTGCAATTATATGAACATTGTAATAAATTTTATTCAAGGATGAATCCATGAAGTCTACAATATTGCATGTTTTAAAGCTTTATTAATGGCACCTTACTACATACATCATTCTACAATTACATTTTCATGCTTGCTGAACATTTTTCAGCATTTTATCAACAACTTTGTATATGTAGCTCTAACTTACAAATTTAACCATTATATATTATTTCACATATGAATCGCCACAATATATTGTAAACCAAAAATGAAATTCTAAGCCCTCCTCACTGCTTCAACCATCTGAATGGACCCCTCCTCTTGGCCAAGGGCATTCTAGAGTTAACCTGATAAAATAGTTCAGGCTATGATGGAAGAGGGATCAGACGTGCCTCATTACAACCTCCAGCATTATTATCAACACAGGCCTTAAATTTGCTAAGAAACATGTATAGTGTAAACATGTACAATGTAGCCTACTTGTAGGCTTCATCTCGGCTCACTGCAAGCTCCGCCTCCCGGGTTCACGCCATTCTCCTGCCTCAGCCTCCTGAGTAGCTGGGACTACAGGCACCTGCCACCTCGCCCGGCTAGTTTTTTGTATTTTTTAGTAGAGACGGGGTTTCATTGTGTTAGCCAGGATGGTCTCGATCTCCTGATCTCGTGGTGCTGGGATTACAGGCTTGAGCCACCGCGCCCAGCGTGATATTCCTATCTTAATGATAACTCTTTCAACCAATTACCAATCAGAAACATTTTAAATCTACCTATGACCTGGAAGCCCCTCTCACTTCTAGTTGTCCCACCCTTCCAGGTTGAACCATTGTACACTGTACATGTATTAATTAATGTATTATGTCTCCCTAAAATGTATAAAAGCAAGCTGTACCCCAACTACCTTGGGCAGATGTCCTGATGACCCTGAGGCTGGGTCTTGAGTGCATCCTTAACTTTGGTGAAATAAAATTTCTAAATCGATTGAGACCTGTCTCAGATACTTTGGGGTTCACAAATTAATGCTGTTAAACATATTTAGGTTATTGCCAAATTTTCACTATTAAAATGAATGCAATGACAATCTAGCACAAGATACAGAAATGCAGGATCAGAGGATATGTGTAACTTCACATTTACTAGCTATTGCCAAATTCCTCTCCAAAATGGTGTGAGAATTTTTATTTCTCCATATCTTTGTTGATGAAAAGAGTTGTACTCTGTAAAATATTTGAAGGGATTTATTCTGAGGACTATGACCTGTAACACAGCACCCAGAAGGTCCTGGGAACATGTGCCCAAGGTGATCAGGCTACAGCCTGGTTGTATACATTTAAGGGAGTCATAAGACATCAAATCATATATGTGGGGTATGCATTGGTTCAGAAAGGGGGGACAACTTGAAAGGGATAGGGAGTTTACAGGCCATAGGTTCATACATGGATTCAAAGATTTCTAATTGGCAATTATTTAAAAGTTATAATCTAAAGGCCTGAAATCACTAGAAATGAGTGTCTGGGTCAAGATAAGGGGTTGTGGAGACCAGGGTTCTTATTATATACATGAAGCCTTATCGGTGGCACCTATTAGAGACAACAGATGGCAAATATTTCCTATTCAGACCTCTAAAAGGGGCTAGACTCCCAGTTAATCCCTTCAGAAATGGGAGGGCCTAGAAGGGGAGAGATCTAGTTATGTTAGTAGAGATTCTTTACAGAAGCATTTTTTCCCAACAAGAGCAGTTTTGCAGGACAGTTTAAAAGAAGACAAGGAAACATATTTGGGCGTGAAATATTTTGATTACCTTCTTTATCTGTCATGTGGTGTTACACCAGATTCAGGTTGGAAAGTAAGCCGTGTTATATAGGGTTAAATAAAACTTATCTGATGAAATTTTATGGTTTGTAGGAAGTGACTCCCCAGGCCCCTTAGACAGGAATTTGGACCAGAAGAAAAAGGTCAGAGTTTAGTCCTCATCTTGAACAACATTCAATATTGTCAGATTTTCTATTGTTTTCTACCTGTTGGGTATGAAATTATATTTCACAGTTGTTTTAAATTTGTGTTTCTGTAATGACATTTAGAATGGCTAAGTTCTGTTTATTTTTTATTCAGTTGTCTTTTGTTTTATATTATGTAAATATTTTAAATATTGTAGCTATTCATTTTTTCAGATACACACAACACAAACACACGCACACATATCTCCCAGTTTTATCTTCAACTATGTTTTTCCAGTTTTGACTTTTAGCTTTGTTTTCATGTCTTTTGTTATATAGAAATTTTACTTATTAATGAATTGATTTTATCCATAATTTTCTATACGGTTTATGATTTTGTGTGCCTGGTATAAGAAATGTTTTTCTTACTCCAATTTCAGTAGTATAGTTTATTTTCTCTTGAGAATTTCACAGTAAATTTTTCAATAAAGGAAACTTAACTTTGTGGTACAAGGTAGGAAATCTCTTTTTTTCCAATGCAAATCTGATAATATTTTATTGAATAACTCATTTACCAACAATTACATATAGTGTCACTTCCTTCATATGTGATATATATTCTGGGTCTGTTTCTGATATCTCTATAGACACTGATCTGTTTTAATATCCATGAGCCAATACTACCCTCTTTTAATTATTGTAGAAATATAATATCATGATACCTCAAAAGGTACTACCCTTCTTATTTTCTTCAAAATTACTTTGTACTTTTTTTCTTCCACGTGAATTTTAGGATCAGCTTTTCAAGTTACATTACAAATGCTAATTGGATTTTATTACAAATGATAGATTAATTCGAGGAATATGGCAATACAGTGGTATTTTTGTGAGCATGATTTTTATAATTTTGTATTTTATGTTGATGTTTTTGATGATGTTTTTGCAACTACTCAAGTTAGTTACATTATAAATTATTTGGGAGTTTTTTTTAAGTTCCCCAACATACAGGATTCTTTTTTAATTTTGATTATCTTTCACTCTGATTTTCTAATTTAAGAACATGGTCTGTCTATTATCAATCCTTTGAAATATGTTGATATCTCCTTTACGAAAAAAGTATTTATTTGTTTAGTACAGACTTCTAATTATGTATATTAGTTAAAACTTGTAATTTTGTTAGCTATATCTTCTACATCCTATATATAGAGAGGGAGTAGAGAGTTCCTGTGTACTTCCTGCCCCCACACATGCAGCCTCCCCCATTATCAACTTTCCACAGAAAAGTGGTACATTTGTTACAATCTATGAACCTACACTGACCCATCATTATCACCTAAAATTCACAGTTTACATTAGGATTTACTCTTAGTGTTGATTTACTCTTAGTGTTATACATTCTATGGTTTTGACATGTGCTTATTTTAGAAAACTTTTATGATGATGGGTATGTTAATTTTATCCATGTGATTTTAATAGTTTTTATTTACAAATTTTGTAACACTATGTAGTTAAATGCATAGAGGTTTATGAGTATTATATTTTTGATGGATGTATTCTTTATTATGATGTAGTGTCCCTACTAATGCTTTTTGCCTTAAATGCCGTTTTGTCAAATATTAACATTGTTTTATTTGCTTTCTTTTAGTTTGTATTTGACTAATATACCTTTTTTTCTTCCCTATCCCTTTTCTCTCACTTTGTTCTAAACAAGTCTCTATAGTCTCTACATTTAATATGATATTCTCTGTATTATATTATGTAAGTTCAATACATTTATGTATAGTATGATAACATATATTTGGCACTTTTTTATCAGTTTGTGTTTTCTAGCAATCATTATTTTTCTTTGCTTTTGCTTTTCTTCTTTGCTGTTGTACTGATAGAGTTTTTCATTTTTTCCCTGTACTGATTTAGAAGAAATGTATCACATTTAAGTAGATATCTATAAAATTTAAACAAAAATGCTTAAGTACTAAAACATGCTTAACTCTGAATTTTCCTAAAACTTCTTAATGTTCTTCAGAATTTCAGCCTTCTTCCTGAACATAACAAGAAATTTAGCTTCCATTAACAGTGCAATAAACACTTTCTGTTTGTTTTTGCAGTGTACATTTGTATTTATTTTTATCATTTTTAATGCAAAACTTGGTGATTATTTTAATAGCCACAAGTTAATTAAATGTTGATACCTATTTTTGCAATGTTTATACTTTATTAACAGACTTTATTTTTTAGAGCAATTTTATGTGCAGAAAGTGTAGAGTTGAGCAGAAAGTGTAGAGTTCATGTGTACTTTCTGCCCCCACACTTGCAGCCTCCCCCATTATCAACATCCCACAGCAAAATGGTAAATTTGTTACAATCTGTGAACCTCAATTGACACATCATTATCACCCAAAATTCACAGTTTACATTAGGATTTACTCTAGGTGGTATACACTCTATAGTTTTGACAAATGTATGACATTATAGTATCATACAGAATAGTTACACTGCTCCAAAAATTCTCCGTGCTCTATTTATCCTCTCCTTCCTCTAAACCCTGAAAACCACTAATCTTTTTTACTGTCTCCATAGTTTTGCCTTTAGTGGAATGTCATATAACTGGAACCATACTGTATGTAACTTCTCGGATTGGCTTCAATCCCTTCAAAATATGCATTGAAGTTTCCTTCTTTTTTTTTCCATGGCTTGATAACTCACTTCTTTTTAGTGCTGAACAATACTCTATTTTCTGGGTGTAACAGTTTATTTATTCATTCACCTTTGGGAGGACATCTTGGTTGCTTATGAGTTTTGGCAATTATGATAAGGCTTCTTTAAACATCTGGGTCCAAGTTCCCATACAAACATAGTTTTCAATTTATTTGGGTAAATTCCAAAGAAGTATGATTTCTGGATCCTAGGGTAAGAGTATGTTTAGTTTCATAACAAACTATCAAAATGTACTACAAATTGGCTGTACCATTTTGCATTCCCACCAGCAATGAAGGGGAGCTCCTGTTGCTCCATATTCTAGCATTGAGTGTTGACAGCATTTTGGATTTTGGCCATTCTAATATGTATACTTAATTTGCATTTCCCTGGTGCCATATGACATAGAGCATCTTTTCATATACTTATTTGTCATCTATATATCTTCTTTGGTGAGGTTTCTTTTCAGACCTTTTGCTCATCTTTTATTGATTTGTTCATTTTCTTAATGTTGAACTTCAAGAATTCTTTTCACGTTTTGCATAACAATCCTTTATTAGATATGTCTTTTGCTAATATTTTCTCTGAGTTTGTGGCTTGCGTTCTCATTCCCTTGACAGGGTCTGTTTCCAAGGAGAAGTTTCTCATTATAATGATGTCCAACTTGTCAATTATTTCTTTTATGGACCATGCCTTTGGTGTTGTATCTAAAAAGTTATCACAAAGCTCAAGGTCACCTGGATTTTCTCCTGTGTTATTTCTCGGATTGTTACAGTTTTGCGTTTTACATCAGGTCTACGGTCCACTTCATTGTTGTTTTTTGTATGTAATGTTTTTCCTATGAGTTTATTTTTAGCAGCTCATTTGGAGAATGTGTGTGGAGGTAAACTATTTAAAAACAGAAAATAATGTTATTTATCCCTCAGTTTTAAATAATAATTGAGTTGTGTATAAAATTATAATTAACCACTATCTTGAAAATACTATTTTGCTATTTCTGGTCCTATTTTTGCTATTGTTGCTGTCAGTTTAATTGTTACATTTTGTAAATCATCTTTTTTTTTCTTATCACATTAAAGGTTTTCTCTTTATTTTTGGTATTATGTTGTTTAACCACAACATGTCTAGGTATAGATGTGTTTTGTTTTTTCTTGTTTCTTCTTCTGTTTGACATGTGAAGTGAAATTTTGATCTCAGGTTTCATTTATTTTTCACATCTGAAATTTTTTTATCTATCTTCAAATATGATTTAACTATTGGTCTTTTCATTCTTTTCTTCTGAATTGCCTATCATACTTTTTTTTTTTCTATTCTCCATGGCTCTGAAGTGAGATTTCATGTTATTTTTCTGTCTGTTTGGTCGTGAATTCATTATTAATGCATTTCAATTTATCAATTCCCTCTTGATTGTATCCAGCCTACAGTTTACCCTATTCATTTACTTTTTATTTCAATAGTTGCATTTTTTATTTCCAAGATTTATTTTTCTCGTAAGTATATGTTTCTGTTTCATTTCTATTTGTTTCCTTTTCTTAATTTCTTCCACTGTTTATATAGTATTAAACCTTCTTTTGTTTCTTTGGCCACTGCCTTTCTTTGGCCAGGCTGGTCTTGAACTCCTGACCTCAGGTGATCCACCCACCTCGGCCTCCCAAAGTGCTGGGATTACAGGCGTGAGCCACCAAACTCGGTCGAGTTTGTTTTACTGTCTTTTTTAGTGTAACTTTCTTTGTGTGTTTTGTAATTTTATGTTGCATGTTGATTTGAATGGGAAAAAATGTTTGGATTTAGTTTGATTTTCTCTCTCTCTCTTTCAATTTCTCTCTCCATCTTTCTTCACCCTATCTAGCATAGAAATTTTGTAATTTCTCCTAGTCTTTTTTCACCTTATCCTCAGTTCACAATTGGGTTTACAGTGGAAATTTGTGACTATTGCCTTGTTAAGAAGCAGTAACTATAACAGATCCAGTCACCAAGCTATGAAACAACTGAGTTCATTTTCTAGACATGAGCCTATAGGAATGTTTCACCCCATGGCCCCTCCTCTTTCAACCCTGCATGTGTGACATTTCGTAAGGTGAAGCCCCAGGAAGATACTGGCAACAACTTTCCCGAGCTCCTTTCAAATGCAGAAGAGCCTCACCTTAGCCAACAGAAAGCCTGTCTTAAGACCTCATCTCTTACGGACTTTCAATCCACATACTTCCAGGCTGCCACTGCCCACTTCTAACCCAGCAGGCCTGTGGTGTCAGCTTTATTCATTGCTTTGTGCTTCTAATCTCTTTCCAAACCTTGAAGAACTTTATTTCATTTTTAGTCTAGTTATGTATGTTAGGCTTTTGATATGGTTTGGCTCTGTGTCTCCACCCAAATCTCATCTTGAATTGTAATCCCCACATGTCAAGGGAGGGACGTGGTGGGAGGTGATTGGATCGTGGGGATGGTTTTCACTATTCTGTTCTTGTGATAGTGAGGGAGTTCTCACGAGATCTGATGGTTTAAAAGTGATGGTTTCCCCTGCACTCTCTCTCTCCTGCCACCTTGTGAAGGAGGTGCTTGCTTCTCCTTTGCTTTCCACCATGATTGTAAGTTTCCTGACACCTCCCTAGTCCTGCATAACTGTGAGTCAGTTAAACTTCTTTCCTTTATAAATTACCCAGTTTCAGGTAGTATTTTTATAGCAGTGTGAGAACGGACTAATATAGCTTTATTATTTTTATTTATTTATTTGTGTTACAAGTAGAGCCAATGCTTCAGAACACTGCAATAAAAACTAGTGGGAGAAGCATTAGAACTGCAAAATGCAAGGTGCTCCAGAGCACACAGGGTCAGAATTACCTGTTTAGATGTAAGTTCATGCCTTCATGTTCGTTTTTTCAGCCTATTCCATAAACTGATCCCAGACTTCCTCAAGGTAGACCAAATGAAGACACATATTCCTCCAGGTCTGCTTACTATTTATTTAATTTACCTGTGACTTTTTCATTTTCATGGCATAAGTAATCCGCTCATTTAACCATGGGAACAATTAAACCAACAAAACTCAATTAAATTTTCTGCTCCATGTTGTCAAATTTTAATAGTATTTTAGTTTACCTTGCTCTTGTGATGAGGAAAATAATGTGATCATTTCCCTTAACTTGCCTATTTCATCACAATGACTTGGTAACCTGTACATGTTGCTGTGAAATCACTGGCTTACTGCTATCTAATTCTACTAACTAACCTTGATACATTTATTTCCTTTCTCTAATGTGATACTTTCCTCTTCTGATCAACATAATCCTATAATCTATGCAAATTCTTATAGGAATAAAACTTGCAACAATGTGTTTTATTATTTTTGTAAGCGTGTCTTCCTAGGAAAAATGTGTTAATTCTTTCATACAAGCAGTTTTTGAAAAACTGATAGGAAGTATAAATGGGAACAAACATGACAATTATAACAAATATATTATTGGATATATTTTATTTTTGTTCCACACAAGATATCAATACATTAACTTTATATCCTATTAGCTCTTTCAATAAGGTCAATAATTGATCATTGAATCTTTTTTTAAGAAAGAGGTTTTGTTTCCTACTAAAATTAATAAATATTCTTTTATCTTACTGATTTTTCTGAACAGGTCACTGTCATCATATACCTACTAACTTACTGGATATCAGAGTCTTCCTCACAAAATGGATAGGAACATCATGAACATCACTGTGTGACTAAAGAAACCACATTATTTTTTACCGTGTAGAAGAATTGCTAAGCTTTTGCCTCTTTTTTTGATTAATTTCATGCCTGACTCAGTCAGAGATTAGGCCTTGACACAGGTTATAATTAAATATTGAAATCATGAAGTGCAAGAATGTTTAATTTTTAAAATATGAGTTTTAATTTACCTCATACAGAGAATAGCTCTGGTCACCTGCAGAGATGCATTACACACTACATTGCCTAATGTAGGATGCCTGAATAAGGCTGAGCATACAGTTAAAGTAAACTAATGCAATTTACTGAACAGCAGTCAAATATTTATCCAGTTGATGAAGCAGACTTTATGTGAAACTCAGACAATAATTAAAGAGAAGCCTTGCTTAAAACATGCTTACTGCAATTTTCACAAATACGTTATATCCTTTCTGCATCTTCCATTTCCCTAAATATCTCTGTATACCTGAAACACACCATAGTATGCATTCTATTTTCACAAATATATTATATCCTTTCTGCTTCTTCAATTTTCCTAAACATCCCTGTATACCTGAAACGCTCCATAGTGAGCATTTGGTGAAATTATATTGAACATATTTCCTGCTATTTCGCAGTATTTTAAAGCTAGAAGGGCTGATTGATTGCCAAAGCAGCCCAATTCTTCCTGTAGCTATACCTCTTGCAATGTGACTTTGCAGTGCCTCCCATCAAAGGTGGAGTCTTGTTTCCCCACCTTTTTAATCTGTCTGGCTTGTGACTTGCTTTGGCCAACAGAATGTGGCAGCCATATTGTTGTATCTGTTTTGCATGCTTCTACTTGTTCTCTTGGAACCCTGCCATGAGCATGAAAGCAAGCCCAGGCTATGGAGGATGGGAGACCACATGGAGCCTATCCAAGACTGGTCAGCTTCCAGCCACCCTGCTATCTTACTACAGTTAGTCCTGCTGACATTGCCCAAGCCTAACCCAAGGTGTAGAACCACCCACATTACTTGTAGAAATAATAAATTGAGAAATAATAAATTATTACTGCTTTAAGCCATTAAGTTTATGATTGTTTGTTATACTACAATAGCTAATTGAAGTAGGATTTGGAGATCTAATCCAACCTGTTCATTTTATAAATGAGACAACAGAGGCCCAGAGCAGCTAAGTGCCTTGTTCACATTTACACATTGTCAGTGGCAGAACTGGGTTTGGAGATTATATTACCCATCTCCTTAGCCAAAACTTTCTACTGTGCAATAGAGCTTGCCTTTGTCTTCCTCTTGGCAACAGAGATCAAAGGAAGTTTGCCAAGAGAATTGGAGTTTCAGCATAATAAAATGGCATTTGTCAATAATGATTATAAGGGCTTTATATACATTTATTGTAGTCAGAATACAAATATTATCTGATAGTATTTCTCAGATACTTTTTTCTAAGTTATGTGAAGAGAATTGTGAATGACAGAATGAAGACTATTTTCAAGTGTGAAATAATCCTGTAGTTTTCAGTCATTGTGATATTACTATTAATCTTCACTTTTGGAATATTTCTCAAATGCTAAAGTTAACAGGGATCTTCTTAGAGTTTTATGGGCAGAGCTAAATTTTTCTCTGGATTTCATTGCATCCAAAATTATCAACTGGAAAATTACTAATATATGCTATATCAGAGTCATCCCTATATTAAATATTTCAGATGAGGAACGTTAAGAAATCTACAACTACTTAGATTATGTTGAATGCATGAACAAAGGTTAAGTCCATCATGTTATAGGATGGCATGTTATAAAATTCTATTCTAACAGATTTGAAGAATTAAAAAAAAATTAAGACTTTTGGCCTTCTTTTTAGAGTAGCAAATATTTCTAATTTTGGTCCATTGTACCTGCAACTCTCACACTCTATAGCATTGGTGTTCAAAGTTTAGCTCAACCAAGTCACCCGGATAGCTTGTTAAATCACGAATTGCTGGGCACCCCTCTCAGAGCTTCTGATTAGGTAAACCTGGGATGGGGACTGAAAATTTGCATTGCTAACAAGTTCCCAGGTGAGGCTGTAGCTGCTAGCTGAGAATCTACACTTTGAGAACCTCTGCTTCGTAGTTTTCAACAATTGTTGAAATAATTTGTGGATAGTCCATGTTAAAATATATCTTACTATAATATTTTAGTGGGAGCTAAAGGAAGCATATATGAACTATATTCACAATTTATATTACTAAGTAAATTATGCAGTACAAAAACCTGTCAATCAAAATCAATGAGACAGTCACTACATTCAGAGTTTGAACAGCCCTGACTTTTTGTTGAGACATGCCCAGAATCTGCCCACAGACCAAGGAAGGAACTTGTCAAAAAAAAAAAAAAAAAAAAAAGTATAGTGTCACAAGGCCCATAATATTTGGAATGCAGGCAAATTAGCTCAAATGATCATCCTCCAAAGGGAAATAATTTGCTAGAGTTTTTAAAAGGTAAAGAAATGACTACTTCCAGCCCAGAGCCAGCTTTTTTTATAAACTTAATGAGAATATTCACGTAACACTTTCCATGACAGCTTCTGCTTTCCATCACTCAACTCTTTGTGAAAATAGTCCATTTTTGGCTTACTGACTGTATATTTGGGCTTAGTCCAAAAATGAACTTCTTGAAAGGTTTTAAGAAATGGTTTCAGTTGTTTTTAATTCCTGACTGCTTCAAATAAAGAAAACAAACTATAAAAAGGGTAGTAGGACTTTAATTGCATTTTTTTGCATTTAAATATCAGATAACTTCCTAATGGACCTTTACATATCTATGTCCTCTACAGAAATCCCATACCTTCCTCAATTTGAAAAGACAAGTGAGATTAGAAAAAGATTGGCGGCTGAAAGTGTCCTGTGAGAAAACACACACAAAAGCATATGTGTGTCCCAAACTCTTGAGTATGCACATTTAAGAGGCGCCAGCCAACTCGATCTTTCTTCTTCTGGTAAACATGCCTCACGGGGTATTCAAGGAGCCCCCTCCGTCGGAGGCCATGCAGTATTGTTTATAATTTTTATCGGTGTGGCTTTTCTCACCACCTACTTAAAAGTTCATTTTTTTTTCTCCTTTTCTCTGCTTCTTTGCTTCTCCTTTCCTTATAAGAAAAAAAGGCCAACTCAGCTAACCTAAGGCATTAGACAGAGAAGACGTTCTTATGCAGACTATTTTTAACATTCTCTTAGTTTACATCTTTCTCATCTTTGAAGCTGACTGTATGTATAAGGTAAAAGTTCCTGAGTACAGAACAACACACAGAGTGTATCCTGAAGCGGCAGGTTCCAGCCAAGGAAAGGCTTCTGAGACAAAGTTAGTCCAGTTCTAAACAAGCATAACCTTCCTCTTCCCAAATAAAAGGGTTCTTCAATAGCTGATGATATTCATTTTTTTAATGTTTAGTGACATCTTTTAATACCTTATAAACACTGTCTTTGTATTTGTGTTATTATTAGACATGTTTAGCATCTTTTAATACTGGTGAGGTTATTCTATCCTATGTAGACCTAGAATTTCTAGCTGCAAATAGTTTCAACTTTTTCATGACTACTTCCCAATTAACTCCAACTCACAGTGATCCTTTCAACTCATGTGCATCTATTGTTGGCACAATTTTTTTTTTTTTTTTTTGAGACGGAGTCTCACTGTTGCTCAGGTATGAGCAGAGTGGCACAATCTTCTCGGCTTGCTGCAGCCTCCCCATCCCGAGTTTAAGCAATTCTCCTCCCTCGGCCTCCTGGGTAGTTGGGATTACAGGCACCCGCCACGATGCCCAGCTAATTTTTGTTTAGTAGAGACAAGGTTTCACCATGTTGGCCAGGCTAGTCTTGAACTCCTCACCTCAAGAGACCCACCCACCTCTGCCTCCAAAGTGATGGGATTACAGGTGTGAACCACCACGCCCAGCCGCCACCACTCTTTTCATATTTATTTGAAATGATCTTGTGGTTTTGCTAGCTAACTTTTTGTGGACATGTGTGCTATCTACCTAATTAAATTGTAAGTGCCCTGAGGACAGAGACCTGAGGGAATCTGAGGTGTCACCATACCTTACACATGAAGAACACTCCATGAGAATGTGCTGACAGACAGGGATGGCTGAGTCCGCCCGCTAACCTGGGAGTGGGGATGGCTGGAATGAATGAAAATGATATCAAAACATGTAGAGAATGATTCCCTATCCTAGCTGCAGTTTCTTTGACTAAAAGCACCCCCAGGATAGGAGGCTGGAGGAGGAGGGAAGAGCAACTATGTAAAGATCTACAGTAATTACTCCCGAATTACTCCCGGCTGAAGAAATGGCATGTGGAAAGAATGGCAGTTAAGAGGTACAAAGGGAGAAATATCTACTGTGTAACAGGTATAGTTGCAGCCAAAAAACCATTTTGGTGCCCTTTAGTGAGCTATATTAGTCTGTAAGGTAGGAAAAGGGCGGTACCCTAGAAGGAAAGGCTGACTTTAACACCAGGAATGCACAAACACATGCTGAGGTTGTGCAAGAGAAAAGCTGGAAATAGGCCAAGGAACTTCATTTATGCCAAGTCATTAGAAGACTCACCCTCTCAAGACACCCTTTATACTATATGCCAGGAACAGTACCTGTTCTTGCCTGGCCAGATGTCTAACTGGCTCCTTTAGGTTTTTTTTTTTTTATTTCTTGTTAGCTATATATTGAAAGAGTTTTCCCTTTTAAAATCAGACTGTTGTGATTACAGACAGAAGCCACTGGCAGGTTTGCTAGTCATTTGTCTACCAAAGGGTCTAGCCCTTCTATGCTGAAATGTTCTTCAAGGAATAGGTGAATGATTACTGTTAGGGGAAAATATGCATTCATAGTTATAATTAAGATAATCTTTTAAATTATTTTCTGATTTGCAAGCTTGTTCTTCCCCACCTTCTCAGACACACATCTATTTGTATATGGCTTAGTGCTTATGCCATCGTTATGTGTGTTGGAGGGTGATACAGGTATGATATCTTGGGATTGAAAAGTTCAGGTCCAAGTCTCAGTTCTATCATTTACTATTCAGAAATAAATATATGCACATATGTGAGTATACATATGTTTACTCAAAATTTTGTAACTGTCCCCTAGTTATTAATTTGCTTTTCTACATGTATAGTACTTTTAGAAAATATGAACTCATTTGCATTTCCTACAACAGTTGAGTAGATTATTATATACTATTCTATATAATATTTATATTGGTTGAGTCTATAATAATGTATATACATATAGTAATGTATATACATTATAGACTCAATGTATATACATATAGTAATGTATATACATTATTATAGACTCAACTGTTGTCATTTCCTACAAGAGTTGTAGCAAATAAGAATTCATATTTTCAAAACTGGCTACATGCTAAAATAGAAATCTACACTGAAGCATGCCAACTGTTTAACTATGCAAATAAACGTCATAAAACAATTTAGAAGCCTAAATTAAGAATGTTGTATCTAAGTGAAACAACTGCAGGAACAGAGATCAACAGAAATTAATTACACACAGGAAATTTGAACAGGACATCAACAAGAGCATGGACCATGAAATCTTCAGTGACCCAAACAGTTAAGAAATTGCAACCAAGAGCTATAACTTTCATCCAGAGAGAGAGATGCTTTCACCAAGTGTGATAGTTTTTCAGTCCTCACATTCTGTCATGACTCAACCCATGTGGCTAGAGTGAGCAATGCTTACTGACTCACATACTAGTGTGATGGGGGTAGTTGTGGAGTAGTTATCATTCTTTCTGTGTGGAAGGTATTTTGAGATTTATGCAGCAGGTATGTGGGGAAAAAAAAAGATAAACATGGGTATTGGTCAAGGCCATCATGCTACACAACTATGGGAAACACCATTTCTACTATCGTGTGTGTGTGTGTGCGCACACGCATGTGTGTGTATCTCCTTCTTCCTTAAATTTGGCCATGAAGAGCAACAAGGCTATATAAGGAGGCCTGACTTGGATTCTGGTTCTACCACTGCCACTTACCAGTTATATAAACTTGGACAAATCATCTCATCTTCCTGAACTCTGAGAACCCTAAGGTTTCTTGGTTTATTCTGTGTGCTGTGGAGCTGTTTGCCAATCTGGTGAAAGTTATGGATGCTTCCTCAGAATGAGGTTTTTAATTGCATAAAATAATACAGAATGTTGAGGAATCCAATTATTATTTTTTTCTAATGCAGTAATAAATGTGTTTCTTTATTATTCTATTAAATATCATTATCAAGATATGGGTCCCATAAATACCATAATTTTGAACTATAATGAAGGTAAACAATATTTTGAGATATCTGTAACTGTAATGTGATATAAAAATATATCTATTGATGACAAAATTATAGGTACCTATAATATTGTTGCTATTGATTGCTGACATTCATTGAATAAGTAAATGCTAAATTTCAGTTGGGGGTTAGCAAAAATGAGGGGTAATTTTCTCCTGATGTAAGTTCAAGGACTACTTTTATTTTATCTATGAACCACAAGTTAAAACCCGTTGCTCAGCCAGGTGTGGTGGCTCATGCCTGTAATCCCAGCAGTTTGGGAGGCCGAGGCAGGCGGATCACCTGAGGTCAGGAGTTTGAGACCAGCCTGACAAACATGGAGAAACCTAATCTCTACAAAAAAAAAAAAAAATTAGTCGGGCATGGTGGCACATGCCTGTAATCTCAGCTACTAGGGTGGCTGAGGCAGGAGAATCGCTTGAACCCAGGAGGCGGAGGTTTCGGTGAGCCGAGATTGCACCACTGCACTACAGCCTGGGCAACAAGAGTGAAACTCAGTCTCAAAAAACAAACAAACAAGCAAAATTGCTTTTTTAAAAAAAATATACTTTAAGTTCTGGGGTACACGTGTACAATGTGCAGGTTTGTTACACAGGTGTACATGTGCCATGTTGGTTTGCTGCACCCATCAACTCATCATTTACATTAGGTATTTCTCCCAGTGCTATCCCTCCCTGAGCCCCCAACTCCCGACAGGCCCTGGCGTGTGATGTTCCCCTCCCTGTGTCCATGTGTTCTCATCGTTCAACTCCACTTACAAGTGAGAACACGTGGTGTTTGGTTTTCTCTTCTTGTGTTACTTTCCCGAGAATGATGGTTTCCAGTTTCATCCATGTCCCTGCAAAGGACATGAACTCACCCTTTATATGGCTGTATAGTATTCTATGGTATAAATGTGCCACATTTGCTTTATCCAGTCTATCGTTGATGGGCATTTGGGTTGGTTCCAAGACTTTGCTATTGTGAACAGTGCTGCAATAAACATACTTATACATGTGTCTTTATAGTAAAATGATTCATAATCCTTTGGGTATATACTCAGTAATGGGACTGCTGGATCAAATGGAATTTCTAGTTCTAGATCCTTGAGGAATCAGCATACTGTCTTCCACAATGGTTGAAGTAATTGACACCCCCACCAACAGTGTAAAAGTGTTCCTACTTCTCAACATCTTCTCCAGCATCTGTTGTTTCCTTACTCTTTAATGATCACCATTCTAACTGGTGTGAGATGGTATCTCATTGTGATTTTGATTTGCATTTCTCTAATGACCAGTGATGATGAGCATTTTTTCATAAATGTGTTGGATACATAAATGTCTTCTTTTGAGAAGTGTCTGTTCATATCCTTCTCCCACTTTTTGAAGGGGTTGTTTTTTTCTTGTAAATTTGCTTAAGTTCTTTGTAGATTCTGGATATTAGCCCTTTGTCAGATTGGTTTTTACCCATTTATGTAAAAACAGAGAAATGGCATTTGCCCTCCAGAACTCACTGAGCTTTGCTAGGATAAAATTAGATAAAGTTAATTCGACAAATATTTAGTGGATCATTTCTATGTGTAAGGCACTGTTTTAGGCCCAGGGATACAGCAGTGAACACAAGAAACACTGTCTAGTGGAATAAATGTTTTAGTTGCAGATGCCAGACATTAAATGTATATGTTGTGAGAGGGGATGGTACAGTGATAAGAAAAATAAACCAGGAATGTGTACTGGAGAAATGGAGGAAAAGTCTCTGTGCTAAGATGCCACTGGAGCAGAGACCTGAAGGAAGGGACAAGGAACCATGGGGATGCCTGGGAGAAGTGTCTGTAAATAACAAGTGTTGTAGCATTACCTTTCATCTGACAACAATCAATGAGCAGGTGGTAAATTGAAATGTAAGCCAACATTACTAAGTAAGAAAATTAAAATATGTGGACTTCTTGACAGAATTATGAATTTTTTCCATATTCACATATAAATTATTTTATATCCGTATTTGAAAACTTTGTTTCTAGGCTGGGCATGGTGACTCATGTCTGTCATCCCAACATTTTGGGAGGCTGAGGTGGGAAGATCACTTGAGCCTAGGAATTCGAGATCAGCCAGGGTAACATGGTGAAACTCCACCTCTAAAAATAGTAAAAAAAATTTAGCCTGGCATGGCGGCATGTGGCTGTATTCCCAGCTACTCAGGAGGGTGAGGTGAGAGAACGGCTTGAGCCCAGGAGGTCAAGGTTTCAGTGAGCCATGATCATACCACTGCACTCCAGCCTGGGTGACAGAGCAGGACCCTGTGTCAATAAAGAAAAAAAGAAAATTTGTTTCTACTGTTTCATCATATATGCAGCTTTTTAGTGCAACTTGTTTTGTGTCAAGCACTATACTTAACCAAATAAACTAATTTAATCCCAATAAGCACCCTACAAGATAGAACCTACCATTATGCTACTTTACAAATAAGAAAATGGAGGCTCAGAGGGAGAAAAGTACTTGCTCAAGTAAATATATACAAGTATCAGGACCAAGATTTGAATGCAGTCAACATGATAAAATCTGTCTTCTTATCTATCATGTCATACCAATGGATACTACTCTCTGACAAGAGAACAATCCATCTTAGATATTATATTTTTAAGTCACTGAAGTACTTCAGAATTTTTTGTTAAATGAGAAAACTTTGCATTGCATTCACTGGGGAAAATGGTCTAAGAACAAAAAGCTGAGCCACAAAGGAGTCAGGAAAAGAAATTCCTAATTAGAGGAAAGACAGTCATTAGAAAACCCCATTGGAAAAGTATACCTGCCCATAATCTTTCTCTCTTAGTGTCTATTTGTGATTACCCAAAATAAATAAATAATTAAATTTTACAAAAACCCAAAAGCTAATCAGAGATCCAGAAAAGACAATCTAAGACCTTTTTACAATGCAAGGGGCAGTCCTGGACCCTTAGCTATAGGAGAAGTCTTGAGTGTGTTGAACCACAGGTTAAACTGAAAAGGCCCAGAAGTTTCATAAAGTTGGTAAGAGTAAATAAATAGAAAGAGCAAAGTAAATATTTTAAATCAAAACTTGCCAGTTTTAGAGAGAGAGTGAGATTAACAGTTGAAAAATTCAGATTCAACTTACAATTTATATTCTGCCTTAAATTATTTATCTTCTCAAATTTGTTTTCTTGATTCTAGACTACTCCTCTTTTTCAAGAGTGTATTGCAATAGCTCCAGTGAGCGATGAAAATGGCTGAAGAAAATCAATAACAGTGGAAACGGCTGGTGAAGAAATGAAGAATGCATGTTTAATATTGAGAGGCAGGGGAGGGTAGAGGGTGGGTGGCAAAGGGGAACGTCCAGATGGCCTTAGTTTCTGCCGTGAATGGCTGGGTAGGTGGTGTGTTAGTTACAAGAAAGATAATGAATATGAGAGAAATAGAAGAATGGTAGTAAGTAAAAATGTAGACATGTTGATTTTAATTATTATTGGGAGATCCAGATGGCAATAACTAGTAAGCAACTGAATGCAAGTCAGGAACTCAGGAGAGACATCTGAGCTGGAAATAGAGTTCCAGGAATCATCAGCATGTGGACAAAAACAGACAATTAAACCAAAGATTTAAAGCACACCCAGAGGATGAGATAGGTAAAGGAGACTGCGGTGGAGTAACTAACTACTTGAAGAGCCAGCTCACAATATCAAATGCCACGGAGGAGTCAAGTAAGGCTTCCAAGTGAGGAGTTAGGGGCTGGCGGGGACAGTGCATTGAAGCCTTTGACAAAGCAGTTGTGTTGATGTGGCAGCAAGAAGTCTGAAGGGCATACAGTGAGAGGTAAATATGAAGCTACAATTAGAATATAACTCATTCTATTTATGAACTTGATGGTTAAATGATAAGAAAAGGAGAGAGAGAGATGGTAGCTAGATGCCAAGGCAGAGTCAACAAATGGAGAGGTTGAAATTATCTTAAAAAAAAAAAAAGACTGATGGGGTAAGTGCCCCAAAGAAACAAGAGAGGTGAGAGTTTTGCCTGTCAAAATGATCAGAAATCCAACTGGCGATGAGTAAGTGGGGCCAAGGAAGCTAAAAATCTCGCATTTCATGAGACATCATGAAGAATTATACCATGTCCCGTGCAGCTATCAAATGTCCTAAAGGAGACTCCTGTAAGTGAATAATCTGTTTTTGATGAAAATCTGTTGTACACATAAGCACAGAGCAGCTCTGTGTGGTTTTAATACACAGAGATTTTCTAGGAATACAAGTACTCTGTAATTCAAAGAAAAATTGATTTAGGTTTGTTCCAATTTTTACCAAGAATTAGTCATAATTTCAGAAATTCACAACATCAAGAAGAAATATAATTCATGGGTTTTAAGCCACCAATAGCATACATCTATCATTCTGTGTTTGTAGCTATTCCATTTACACAGATTCTACAAAGGTCAGCAGCCTTTGACTCGTGAGATCATACATGATAATATACATATTGAAATACATGCTTCATTAGAGATTATTTCTGTTTCTTTTTTCTGTTAGAATTAGGCATTATTTTGTTTCTATTCTCTGACCCCAATTGTTCTAGTGACAACCACATTGTTGAATAGCCTTGCTCCTTTACCTTCTCTCAGTCAGCTTCAAAATATCCTCTAATAGAAACTGTTGTGGGCCGGGCGCGGTGGCTCACGCCTGTAATCCCAGCACTTTGGGAGGCCGAGGCGGGCGGATCACAAGGTCAGGAGATCGAGACCACGGTGAAACCCCGTCTCTACTAAAAATACAAAAAATTAGCCGGGCGCGGTTGTGGGCGCCTGTAGTCCCAGCTACTCGGGAGGCTGAGGCAGGAGAATGGCGTGAACCCGGGAGACGGAGCTTGCAGTGAGCCGAGATCGCGCCACTGCACTCCAGCCCGGGCGACAGAGCGAGACTCCGTCTCAAAAAAAAAAAAAAAAAAAAATAGAAACTGTTGTGTATATCAGCGAACACCATTTGGTTATAAGTAGGGTGACCATAAAATATACTTTTCAAATGGGATGCTTTTGAGAATGATAGTGAGTACAATTAATAATTGCTTGGAGACAATAAGAATGAACTGAGACTGTCCTGGGCACAACAGGATGTATGTTCACCCTAACTATATGCTACAGGTGTGGGGAAGGATTCGTAATTATTTATTCATCATGGAAGAGACCAGACATTCTTGCTTATACAAAAGGGTAACTAAACACAAATCCTTGTGAGGAAACTACCTTTTGAGAACGGGGGCCATCATATCTTTGACTCTCCAGCATCTGTTCGGTTCACATTTGGGAAATAGGGCTCAAACCTCAGGGAAGAGGTTTGGATCAGCTTGTGGTTAAACAACCCACTTTATATCAAAGTCATCACTCAGTGATCAGAAAACCTTTCATTGCTAATAAGTGGTCACTGCCTCCTGCAGTAGAAGACAACATTTAATAAAGTCACATAGGTAGTCATCTAGGAAATACCAAAGGTACTTTTACAAAAAGCAGAGGTTCTTAAAAAAATAAACATACGAGGATTAACCTAGGCCTTTTCTGACAACCCGGTCCAAAGCTGGGTAACACTTCTCAAACTTAAAATGCACATGAATAATCTGGAAGTCATATTAAAATGCATCTGCCAAGATGTTCTTCAGTAGGTGAATGGATAAATACATGGCACATGTGGACAATGGAATATTCAGCACTAAGAGAAATGAGCTCTTAAGCCATAAAAGGATATGTGAGGAAACTTAAATGTATATTATTAAGTAAAATAAGCCAATATGAAAAGGCTGCATACAGTATGATTCCAGCTACAGTAAGTGACATTCTGGAAAAGGCAAAGTTCTAGAAACAGTAAAATGATAAGTGGCTGCCAGGAGTTGGGGGAAGGGAGGAATAAAGAGGTGGAAAACAGAAGATTTTTAGTGCAGTGAAACTGTGCTGTGTGATACTATAATGGTAGAAACATGTCATTATACATTTGTTCAAACCCATAGAAGGTACAACACTCACACTAGTATAATCTACAGACTTTGGGTGATTATGATGTGTCTATTTAGGTTCATAGATTGCAACAAATGGACCAATCTGGTGGGAGGGTTGATAATGTGAGAGGTTATGCATGTGTGGGGATGGGAGTAGACGGGAAATCTGCACATTCTGTTCAGTTTTACTGTGAAATGTTCTAAAGAATAAAGTGTATTTAAGGAGATAAATAAATAAATAAAAGAGGTTCTGGTTTGTATAGGTAAGTGCAGTCTTATATCCTGTGGGGTTTGTTGTTGATGTTGTTGCTATTGTTGTTTAATTGATAAAACTTGTATATATTCGTGGTATGTGACATGATGTTTTAAAATCCGTACGCACTATGGAATGACTAAATCAGGCCAATTAGTATATTTATTACCTCACATACTTATCACTTTTTTTGTTGTGAGAGCATTTAAAATCTACTCTTTTCACAATTTTCAGGTACAGTTGTCCTCCGGTATCCATGGGTTATTGGTTACAAGACCTCTCTTAGATGCCAAAATCCATGGATGTTCAAGTATCTGATATAAAATGGTGTAATGTTTGCATGTAGCCTATGTGCATTCTCCAGTATACTTTAAAACACCTCTAGATTGCTTATAATATTTAATTACTAATAAAATGTCAATGTTATATAAATAATTGTTATACTGTATTGCTTAGGGAATAGTGATGAGGAAAAAGTCTGTACATGCTCAGTACAAATGCAATTTTTTTCTGAATATTTTCAATCTATGATTGATTGAACCCATGGATACAAAGGGCAGGCCATATAGGATACGTTGGTATTAACTATAGCTACCAGGTTGTACAATAGATCTCCTAACTGAAATTTTGTATCCTTTGACCAACATCTCCTTAATATCCAAACCCCTTTTCCCCCTGCTCTCCCCAACCCTGTTAATCACCATTTTACTCTCTGCTTCTATGAATTCAATGTTTGTTTTATTTTTTTAGATTTTACATATATGTAAAATTTTACATATATGTAAGATCATGCAGTATTTATCTTTCTATGCCTGGCTTATTTCTCTTAGCATAATATCCTTCTAGGGATGCCAATGCTGCTCTTCCCCAGACCACACTCTGAGTAGCAAAGGCCTTAGAGTACTTCAAATCTAGCATTGGTATTCACTTCTTGCTTTTAATTGTGTACTTTCTCACATTAGGCCAAGCACTCCTTTGAGACTGTAAAGTATTTCATTCATCTTTCTGTCCCCAGACCTTGGCCCATACCTGGCATGGCTGTGTGCCTAGCATATGATAGTAGCTCAGTATAACTTAATTGACTGAATGACAGAAATCACTGTCTTCTTACAGAACCACTAGCCAGTAATTTACTCCTCCGTCTTCCTTTAAGAGGACTTAGTAGATAACACTGCCTTGTTTTTGTATGCAGCACACCCATTCCTCAACACATACATTTTCTTTTCAAAGATGATTTATAAACATAATTTACTTTTACAAAACTTCCTAAACTGACTTAGGTGGCCTCTGTCTCCAGACTCTAGCTAATAGGCCTTGCTCAATTTTACCTGTTGACTAGGGATGCTGCCTGGACCCAAACTAATAACTGCTCAAGAAACCATTCCCTGTACCTTATTCTCCTGTAAGAAGAACTTGGGAGAAAGTGAAGTAGAGAGGCCCATGCCCTCTGTAATTCAGACTTGCCCTATAACTCCACTGAAACTCTCCCGAATAAGGTCAGCAATGGCAACTGCATCAATCAAGGTCTAACCAGAGAAACAGAGCTAGTAAGAGGTAAATATTATAGGATTTACTGCAAGGAATTGGCTTATGAGATTGTAATTAAATGGTAAATTGATTCAGGGCAAGTATGAAATCTGCGGGACAAGCTTTTGGGAAGGGCAAGCTGAAACTCTTGGGCACTAGTTGATGCCACAATCCCAGGTAGCATTTCTTCTTCAGGGAAGCCTCAGCAATGTTTTTAAAGTCTTTCAGCTGATGGAATCAGGGCCACCAGGATTATCGAAGATAATCTCCCCTACTTAAAATCAACTGATTATACTTCAATCACATCTACAAAATACCTTCAGAAAAATGCCTATATTAGTGTTTAATTGAAAGACTGAGGATGGTAGCCAAGCCAAGTTGACACAGGAAACTGACCATCACAGCATCTCATTGCCATGAATAAAGACCCCTTTCCAAATGCCTTGCTCATGTAGCAATGTCTGCAGCTCTCCCATTGCTGCTCCATTCTTTAAACCCCAGAAAGTTGGAATGTTAGTTCTGAACTTGAATTAATGTACTTTTTTTTTTTTTCCAAAATAAAAAGGATCCTTACTTGTCAAAAACAAAGCAAAGCAAACAAATGAAAATACAATGATGGAACTTAAGAGGTGCCAATAAGCATGGTAGGAAGAGGCTTTTAGGACCCTGTTCTCTCCCATTTTTAGTGTTAGAGCAATACTCATCTCTATGAGCCTTAATTTCCTTTCTCTAAATGGGAAGGCAGCCTTAGGACACTGCCCCTCCCTCCCTCCTTTTCTTCCCTCTCTCTCTTTCTCTCCCTTTCTCACACTCACACATACACAGGCATGAATGCTTATATACTTCATTTTCTGTCTTGTCTGAAAATGCCTTTTTGGCCTCTGTAACTCGCTCTACTCTTTTGTCTATTGAGTTTTCGATGTTCTTCAAGTATCCTTCTAATTCTTCATTAATCAACACACTCTGTGCGTTCACTCTGCAGGTCTCATAGGTTCCAACAACAACAACTCGGGGTGTCCAGGCTGGGATTCTAGGCTAGAAATATAGTTTGAGAGTCATCTTCCATTCCCCATACCCTTACCCTTCACCCCTAAGAAACAAATGTTGTCTCTTATTCCTTAAAAATTTCTGTCTATAGGTCTCTACTTTTCCATTTCCATGGCTCCTGCTTTAATTTTATCTTCATAGTCTTTCTCCTGATTTATTGAAATCATTCATTAGTATCTTTAAATTAATCTTATCCCCTCCAACCCCTTTCTCGTCCCTCATCACACAGCCTCCAGAGTTACCCTCCTATAACAAAGATCTAATTATTCTACTCCACTCCTTAAAAACCTTAAATGACACGATTTGGTCCCAAACTCCATGTCCAATCTCCTCTCTTATTGCAAACCTACTACTAAACATCCCCTGGATATACCTATACTTTTTTGTTCTCAGTGGCCTTGACTGTGCTGTTCTTTCTCTCTGTTCCTGTATTCTTTTTCTCATGAATTGAAACCTTTCCTTGGACAGAGTTAACATTCCACCCCTCATGCCCACCCAATGGTTTATATACATTTCTGTTTTGACATCTATCACATTGTATTAAGGTTCCTTTTTTTTTTTTTTTTTTTTTTAACCAATCTGGCTCCTTCCACCTTCCCAGAGTCAAGCTTCTTGATGTCAGGATTTAAAGTGAATTATGCATCTATATAAACTCAGAAACACACCAGTGGTCAGGTACCGAGTTCAAGCTGATTGCCTGTTTGTTAAATGAATGAATAAACTAATGAGTAAGTGAATGAATTAGGAAATTCTCTCTTTTCAGTATTGGATTGTTAAATAAATTAAGTCTGCCCACAGGGGCTGTATATTCAGCATCTTTACCAGTCTTTGATTTGGCTGGTTTCAAAATCTGAAGATCCTAACAAGTGAGGCCTAGGAAAAGTTAAAGAACTTGCCCTAGGTAGCCAGCTATTAAGTAAGAAAAAATATATAAAAATTTAAATCATAATTTCTTGCAGTGTGGTTGCCTCTGGTAAGTGAAGAGTGAGAATAAATATCTAAGAAATACACTTTTTATAGAAGAGAAACTTCTCTATAAAATCCTTGTGAACTTCTTTTGTTAATGCTATACTGGAACATAAAAGATTCAGCACGCACTGGGGAGATGCTGCAGGATGCAAGAAGTTTAGAAGACGAGAGAAAAAAATAACATGAAGAGATTTATGCTGTAAGCCTTCCACTTCATTTTTGGTCTGGAGAGGAAAAAAAAAATGCTTCTGAGAGCCATCTTTAATAAGCAAGTATCATGTTAATAATCCAATTTATGGATCAATAAACACTGAGGAGTTCTTGCCTGGTAGCATTAATAATATCCTTTCATCCCTGAGGGGGGGCACAGTCTTCTTAGATATCTTTTATTTAACTGAACTCAATGTAAGTAGAGATGACAAGCCTTGCGGTTAAATAGGTGGTCAACCACTAGCAGCTTTGCATAATGATGATAAATAGGAGGTGGAAATGTCAAATGCAGGAGGAGTATTCTTGAAGAGAGCCTTAGCAACTTCATATTTTCAAACTCCACTAATCACTAGTTTGATGAACCTGTTTGTTTAATATGATGCATGCCTCTGTGTTAACCAGGCATACCTTTGTGGAAGTCCATACTCAACATAACAAGTCTATTTGACCACTTAGAAACACATTTGCATTTACATCTTCTCTCTGTGTTCCTCTCCCTCATTTCAGCATGCTACACCATGTATTGTTTATGCACCCTTGGTTCTGGGTGCTGAGTACGTGTGTGTGTGTGTGTGTGTGTGTGTGTGTGTGTGTGTGTGTGGGGCTGATTAAGCATTTAGTATGCAAAAAAACATTCAAGTAGATTATCTTATTTAATTTCCTCAACAACCTTATACAGAGGATGATAGGGAAACCCTGGAAATGAAGTATCTTACCAAGCTCACACAGATAATTGGTGAGGTGGAGATTTGACCCCAGATTCAGAGTAAAACAAAGACCATGTTCATATTTTTTCACCATCCCATTCCTATCACATAGTAGGAGCTCAACAAATATTTGTTGGATGAATGCATATGTCACAGTTGCACAGTTTTCTGTCCTGTCCCCATAGGGAGTTCCGAAATCCTGGGCAATTCCAAGGCTGAACTGTTGTTCACTGACTGAAAGCAGCAGGTAAAGACTGTAGGGAGAGGAGAGTGGCAAATTCTAAGGCTGCTTGAAGGAAAGAAACCACCTAAAAAGGAACAAGTTTTCCCTCCTAACTGCTTTGAAATCTTGAAGGCACTACATCTTCTGGGCTTCTCACTGGGAGGGTCATCCAGCTGCTGGGAGCATCACTGAGTAAACGCAGGCCAAGAAGATTAATATCAGAGTCTCACAGCATCCCAATTTCATACCTGAAACAACAACAACAAAAACACACCCTTGATTTGTTTCTACCCTTTTAGAAACATTTTATTAACATCTGTAAATAGAAACATTATTTTTTTGACTGTGAAACCCTGCATAAGAACTAAGTTTAAGCTATTTTTAAATTTTCATTGGTATATTGTAATGAGCCTGAAAGCCACCTAATCTGGATTTAAACTCCTGCTTCACAGAAAACAAGCTGTGTGGCCTTGGGCACAGCACTTAGCCTCTCTGAGCTACAATCCCTTTAGCTGACGTTGCTTGCCCCACAGGGTTATTATGGAGGTGATCACATGATATAACTGAGGGACTTAGCAGCAGTTTGCAAGTGTTTGGAACCAGGCCAATTGCCAGCTCTGTGACTTTGAGCAATCTTCTTTACTTTTCTTATCTGCAACAACTGGAATAATGTTATCTAGCTGATGGAATTACTACGATTTAACTACATGATGTATTTTAAAAGCATAGAAGAGTGCCTAATGTTTTCTACGTGCTCAACACATGCTTGTCCACTCCTTTTCCCATCCCTTCCCCTCAACTCCTGAAATCTGAGTCTTCTGTCTTATCACTGTCCTTCCCTTTGTATGTAACTCCCTGAACCATAATCATGTCTCCATGATCCTTTCCATACCTTACATTTGCTCATATCCTAATAACTCATAATTTGACTCATATGTCTTACTACTTTCCAGCTGCCCTGCCTCTACATCACACCTCAGTGCTATGATGCTCACCAAAGGCATTCTATTATGAATTTAGACCAACTCCTTACCATCTCCAAAGCTCTCCACCCCATCTAAACTGAATGTCAAATATGTCTCTACCATCTTAATCTACGTCTGCCATTTTCTCAAAGCAAGCATTATCCCACTCTCTGATTTTTGTTTTTTTTTTCAATTTGCCTCTGGGTCTAGCATGTACCTCAACCCTTCCTAGAGTTCATATACCAATTATTGGGAGGCTTGGAACAAGAAGAATGAAAGAAATGTTCTGATTTTCTCTGTAAGTACTATGCTTCTCCAAACATGTATCAGATCTTCTCCCAGCCACCCTGTCCCTATCTCACTGGCTCAGATTTGCAGAGTGACTCTGCTTCTCAAGTGTCTGATGAGGGCATCAGGTGCCTACATTTAATAGCATTCTATAATGCTCAAAACAGCCAGGTTAAGTTTGTAGAGCATGCAGGGAAAACCATCATGCTGCAGGAATTCTCACTGTTTTGATTGTGTCTGGGGAAATTTTGCATAAAGTAAAAGAAGCAAAGCTGATGAAAGGTTGTAGAGGGCTTATGTGTTTAATGACAGCACTCTGAATTAGATACTTGTTTTTTGTTTTAGGGGAAAAAAGCCTGGAAATTAGAGATGCTATGTAGAATGTAGGAAGTGGCGAGACTTAATGAACTCATGATTGTGAAGGGACAGATTGAAAGAGCGGGTTCTAAAATGGGCTCAGACTTGGGCCTGTGTGATTGGCACTGGAGTAATATTCCCCACAGGGACTACAGAGTTGAGAAGAGAAGAGTGTGTTCTAGTAAAAAATTAAAACCTTGATCTTTGCCATGTTAAACACGAGGTGGTAATGAGACAGCAGGAAGCTACTTTGGTGAACCAGCAGGAAAACAAGACTTAAGTGGCTTGAGAAGTGGGACATGCAGTGGTAAAACTGACTGGTTCATCAGATAATCATACCTTTCAATTACAGAGTATTAAGCTTTACATTTTACCAAATATTTTCATATACTTTATCTGAATCCTCACAACAATTCTGCAAAGCAAGTATTATTATTCACTTTTTACAGATAAGGGGGACTGACATTCTGAGAGACACTTGCTTTGGCCAATGAACCCTGGTAAGTGATGAAATTATGGTAAGAGCTTAGGTGCCCTTTTTGCCAAGCTGAGCATGGCTTCTACAATCCCAAGCTGGCCCAGCTATGAAAGTTCCCTTGCTTTTTTTCCCTTTGGAGGTGGAATGGCCCAAGCTTTATGGAACTATGTTCCCACAAAAACCGTTTATCAAATATAACTTTTTCCTAGATGAAGGTCACGTGGCAAGTGACCAAGAGCCTTGGTTTGCGCTTACAGAATTTCCCCAACACCCTCTAGCATACTGGGCATAGAAGGAAAATCTATTCCCCTCTTCTTCTTGCCAGCAAAACCAGGCTTCACACAAGAAACCAGACTGAATCAGGTGACCCTAATTTAATTCTGACTGCTCTAAACCAATTCAGAGGGTCCCACTCCCTTTGCCTATGATGACTGGCTTGGGGTGGAGGTGCAGGTAAGGGGTGTGGCCACCTAGGAGGCACAGGTGAAGTCTGCAGAAAGGAGTTTCTTGTTTCCAAAAAGGTGATCAGGAAGAGGTGTCTCTTTTCTTCCTGTAGGAAGTACCATGTCTGAATGTGTTGCCAGAACTACATCTATCATTGAATATTCATAAAGGGAAATCCATTGCAATAAAGATGCCAGAAGCAAGGATAAGTGGGAAAAAAAACTTGAAGACTTCATGACATATTGAAACTTATGCCTTGATAAATCTTGAAACCTTTCCTACCTCTTGACTTACCATTAGGTGAAATAATGCATTTCCTTATTGTTTAAGATAATTTGAGATTATTTTATCTTGTAGAAGATAGCTTCCTAAAAGATATCATCAGTTTGAGTTTTTACTTTTGCAAATTAATTCCCAGACTTTTGACAGATTAAATGACCTAAATATGAAGTTTTTCCCAGAAACTTTTACTGGGAGACAGATTTTTAATTGCTCCTCCAATACAATCAAATATAGATATTTTTGTTGAGAAATTACCACACAAATGTGGACGTAACTAGGTTATTATATTAAACAAAGTACAATTCTGAAGGCAGGTTTCCATTTCATGTAATTTTGCATGATTTTATTACCTTCATAAACATACATACCAAGCTAATGATAGATACCAGATATCTAGCTAGATAGATAGCAAGATAGATATAGAGACTCCTAGTCTCTGATCCATTCTCATGGATCTGTAGGAAGTCAGCATAATTTTATAACCATCTTTGTGAATGTGCCAGAACTCTTTGTTCTCAGCCTATAATTTAAAATAATGTCCCAAGAGACCTGATTTTTCTTTTTTCTTTCTTCATTCCTTACACTGTCTCTTTCTCTGTTTTATCAATGCCTTCTTAACAAACATGAGTGAATCTAGAACTATGAGCACAGATAAATGCTGTCAAGAGGGAACCAATGGACTATGGACTGCTGAGAAGCATGCCTAAGATGAATAGTTGCACCTCTCTCAGGGGACTTAGGAAAAGAATGTCACTCCAGGAAAGTGCCTGCACATTGTAAGTGCCCTTACAGAGCACAGAGGTTCCAAACACTTCATTTTATTCAATAAACAGCAGATTGTCTCTATTCAGACTTGCTAAGATGTTAACATGCATAAAGGGAAAAAAATAGAAAGAAAATCTTATTCCCTGCACCATCCAAATGACTTTTGGTGATGCTTAAATAACAGCCGATGGCTATTTATACTAATTCCATTGTCAAATCTAATAATGTGCCAATTTTATATTGTATAGATTCACTTGTATTAAATGTAAACAGTGTCTGTGAGTGATGTGAATGCATTATCATGATGTAAGTGATATTCATTATATATGAATTGCCAGCTCTGCTCTAGGACCTTATGGTAATGAGATGTTGCTTTTCTTGAAGCTTTCCCAGTGAGTAACCATTTTTAATAAATAAAATAAAATATGGATTTCCTAGAAGAATTCATAGTTCTTTCACTGATAGGAATAGTTTTAAAAAGCAAAGCATGTATCTCAAAAGTAGAGTCCTTCGTACTGCTTAATCTGGAAGCTATTTCTGTCCTGTTCTTTGAAGGTTTTTTTCATTACAGCTGCCCACCATGGTCCTTTTAATGGACAAGGTTGGAGGCTGAATGGCTAAATTATATTGTTAGGATTTCTCAGCTTTTGGATTTCCCTTGTTGGCTTGGAAGAAAAAAATAGATTTTATTTCATTTGAAACGTATAAATAATGCCAAATTCCTATTTGAAGTTGTTAGACTGTGATTACCAGTAGAACTATAACCTTACTTATGCAAATCACCAGAGTTCATGGTAAGTCTGACATTTACAGAATTAATGAACTAAATAATTAAGTGACCTAGTAAGCGAATTGGTAAACCAGAACTATTAATCTCCTAATGAATTCTTTACTATCACTTAAATAATAAATTTTTTGCATAATTTTAAAGGATTACAGTAAAGAAATATTAGAATAAGAAACCCATTATGTGAAGGAACGTTACTTTTATAAATCCGTCATTATGTCTCTTTTTATTGAATTCATTTCTATTCAGGTTTAGAAAAGTGGCAATTTCTATATTGGTGACTAACAGTCCCCGACTTCGAAGTTTCTTTTTTCCCCCTCACTGAGACAGAGGGTTTAGGATCATTTACTGCTTCAAAAAAACCACAGCCTAAGATGAGTAATTAGCATACAACTATAATTTCAGAAATCCCCTATTTGATCGTGCGCATCACATGTTTCAGAATTTCCAAGCTCTTGTAGGTTAACTAGCACATAAAATAAGGCCTTTGCACTGGTTCTCTTCAAAAGGCATTTCTCTATTCTCCACAAATGACTATCTTTCTCTTCAAATATCTTACCTTTCTCTTCAAATATCCTTTTTTAAAAATCATATCACAGTGGTTAAAATAACTATACTGGACTAAACACAACCAAAATTTAGAACACTGAAATATCCAGGGTTATATCGGTCAATAATGAGAGGGAAGTGACAAGATTAGGTTGGGTCTTTAGTATCCATACTAATTGCTTACAAAGGACTGTCCTGGGTAGAATGAAAGATAAGTGAATAATAAGTATTCAATACCTTCCACTAGAAGGAAAAAATTAAAATGCTTAAATAAAAAGAGAGAATAGCAAAAGAAACATCTACAATGGTTTTCCCAACCCATATGAAAAAGAAGCTGATTATGACTCAAATCAAACAATAAATGTTTACCAAGCAAGTATTATGTATTGTCACTGTGCTAGGCTCAACAGGACGTACAGAAGAAAAAACAGATGCAGTCCACGAACTTGAAGAAATTATAATTTAAATGGAAAGGGTTCACTGAGACACACAAAACTAATAGCAAACTACCTTATGATAATTAACAATAGTCCAAATGATTGCATACAAAATTGTTTCACACAAATTCTACATTTTGCAGTTTGTTAGGCTGGGGGGATCAACTCAAGTGACTTTAGTCAGCAGATATTTTAAGCATCTGTGAACCTCTATTTCTGGCTACATATCCTGCAAATCTTCCTGATAGAAAATATCTAGAAATACTGCATACAGTATAATTGTATTCTTTTAAATGCAGAGCTGAGCTTGCAATAACTTAAAGAAAATTCTCAGGATCCAGTGATTTCAATGTTGAAATCCAACAGAGGATTTCAAACCAAAGTAGACAATGAAGCTGACTCAATGGGTGCCCTTAAGATGCATGCCAGTTCTGATCACTAATAACCTCCTAGTGATGGGACGATGCCAGTCTCAACAGAAAGTAGACCAGACAGCTGGGATGAGATCCCCACATAGAACTGGGACCTACAGAGGACTATTCAGTCAATGAAATTGTGGATTAAGAAAAAAACCCTCCCATTGTCAAATGTAGATGAAAAAGATTTTCATCTAGGCCTGGGTTTGGGGTAAAGTCTTCACTGAGAATTTGTAACTTTACTTGGATTTAAGGATCAAATTTATTCTTCCTGCTAAGCTTGGTAAATCCCAAACCAAGAAGTAACATAAATCATCCCCAGATTGATAGCATTCTTGGACACTTAGCCGAAGCAACGTCTCTCCTCTTGTGAGGGACTTACCTTTAACCCATGTCCTGAAAGATCCCCCAGAAGTAGAGGAAATAAAGTTTTGAATATAGTGAAACTTGAGCCATAAAAGATATTAATTTAACAGAAAAGGTGATGGCGAGGTCCCAGGAGGTAGAAACCATGGATGCATCCTCAAAGTGGGACGGTCATGTTGTTCTGGTCCTGGAATGCTGAGAAGAATAAGCTTAGCAGAGAGTAAATGGTAGAAATGGCTGCTCTTTTGTTCAGTTGGTGAAAAACCTTGCATTTTAAAGAACTTACACCATCAAATCAGTGAAAAAAATTCTCCAACCAACTGGTATGTCTAAAAATGGCCTTAGTTTACTTACCAATCTAAATGCTCCTATTAGAGAAATGGCTGTTGATTGGGCAGGTGGGTTTCTAAAAATGAAATATGTTTGAAAAAATTATTTTCCTCTGGCCACATGTTAAGTATTCCACATGTATTGAATATTTTTCCTACTTCTTGGGTTTGCTGCTCACTAAATTCATGATTAGTTGGACCACAAGCCAAACAAGTAACAGGAAAATTATTTGCAAAGATAATTGAGAGCCAAGTAAATTCAGCACCTCAGACACAGCTCTCGAGCTTAAGTATCTTTAGATTTTTGAACTAAATTACTCAATCTCTACAGACCAGGGCTTGGGACCACTAAATGTGTTCTTGCTCTTTTCTATGGTCTGAATGTTGGCGTCCCCCAAAATGCATACGTTGGAACCTAATATCCAATATTAAAATATTAAGAGGTAGGAATTTTGGGAAAGTGAATAAGTCATGAGGGCTCCACTTTCATGAATGGGATTAGTGTCCTTATAAAAGAGGCTCAAGGAAGCACCCTTGCTCCTTCTGCCATGTGAGGACAAAGCAAGAAAGTGACATAATTGAAGCAGAGAGCAAGCCCTCACCAGACGCTGAATCTGTTGGCACCTTGATCTTGGACTTCCAAGCCTGTAGAAATTTCAGTAACAAATACCTGTTGTTTATAAATTACTCAGTCTAAGGTATAGATATAGCAGGCTGAACTGACTAACATCTTCCAAATTGCTCTTATTTTTTTTGTGAAAGAGTAAGGAGAGGACAAATGACAACACCTAGCTTAATGCTTTGCACATGGAAAGCCCTCAACACTGTTACATTAATTAACTGTTACTGTAAACTCCTATCTCTCAGAGCCTAAAGGAAAGTCAGGCCCTTTAATACAAGGACCTATAGGGGAAGATTCATAAAGCAAGATCAGGCAAGACAGCAGAGAATCTGCCAGGAGCAATATCCCCATGTGGATTTTGTCCTGTTGTAGCCAGCATGAACTGGACACTCCATAAAGCTTTGTTAAATTCAAAATATATTTCCTAGAATATGGCAAACCATTTATACCACAAAATAAAATTGACAGGGCACCCTACTGAAAAGTTGATGCATGCCCTATTGTTAAACTCAGGTTTGGTAGAAGTACCAATTAAAAAAACAGTTTCAGGTTAGAATGGACCTCAGAGTGGGTATTCTCCAGGGGATTTTCACATGCTCATTTGACATTCAATGGAACTTAAAACTTTGAAAAACAGCCTTTGACATCACATTTTTCCATCAAGTCCTACACAATATTTTAATCATATCAGAAGACTTGTCAAATAGACTCTCAGTTTCACTTACTTCAGTCATTTACTTCAAGTTCATTGAAGAATGAGTATTTTTAAGCTACAGATGTTATCGTAGTCACAGATGTTTTTATACTTGACAATCTTCTGTCCCCAGTCTGAAACTTCACAGGGAGTACAATGCAATTGTTTTTAATGATTATTGTGTCAGTGGGCACGAAGGTCACATGACAGAGTGTACATTGCCACACAAGGATTCAGGCAAGAACTATCAGCATGTGAGGGAAGACGTTTGATAACTTCTCGTAGATGAAAATAAATGTTTATTTTTATATTTTTTTAAATTTCACTGGGAGCAGTATTGAACAGGCATTGCAGTAAGAGCTGTAAAAAAAAATACACCAACAAAACTAACATCAGAAAGCCTACAAAGTTGAGTGGAAATAAATCTTAGAAAATCATCAAGCCCATATTTTAGGTATATGCTTTATCAAAAATATGTGGAACTTAGAAATGATCAAACAGTGTGTACAAGTGTGTATACACACCCAGCAGGTGTTTATTCTCTCAATTTGTTCAACAGAACCAGAAGTGGAAAAAAAAAACAGTCAAGTAATTTAAAAGATTTAATTTCTAAGCTACATTTTTTAGATTAGAAATCTAATCTAATCTGGGCTGTCTTTTAAAAAAATGGATTTCCTATCCTAATGATCAAATCAGTTGTGTCATCTAAGGATGATATCATAAACAGTGTTGCTTATGATGTTTTAAAACTTGAACTGACATTGTAGCTAAATGAACAAAAGGAACACCAAAGAAGGAAACTTCAGAAAAAGTCCTGTGAAAAGAATCCTTGGCATAAGACCACCTCTATTAGTGGGTACTACATTGGACCATAGTCTAGAAAACTGTCGTTATGATTAATTCCCATCCCTGCTGCTGAATCGATCATGCAGTGATCTGCATTGATTATTAAGGTGGCTGAAATAACTGGATCAGACATGGCTTACCAGTGCAAATTGGCTAATTCATCAACACATAAAGATTTCAGAAGACCTGTTAGTGATGGTCACATATCACCAGGAAAGGAATTACCCAGTACTTATCAAATCTGCTGGGCCTATTTTTGCTGACATACATTGAATTTCTAAAATAAACACATTTTATTTTACCACTATAGACTTGATATTCTTCACAATAGTAAGAACCGATACATAATCCCAAATCACTCAGGTGTAAATCAAAAGACTGGCTTTTTGGTGGTTGAATTGTCTCCCAGAAGAACCACTGGGGTGATCTACTCTTTTAATATGGCTTGCTAGTTAGTTATTAGAAACTTGTGACTTTTGGTTACTCTAAAACAAACCAATCTTTAATTGCAATAGGCCTTCATGATCAATTTCCTGAGACTCTGAACTTAATGTAAAGCAAAATTAACTTGGAAAGATCTACTTGTACTTCTATTTATAATAAAACCTTCTAGAGCTTCATATTATTCTTCAACCATATACATTAGAAATGTTAATTGAGAAGTTAAAATAAAGTTGAGTCCCAACATGGAAAGCTAAGTACTGAGCCTAAAGAAAAATTCCAAAAAAAAAAAAAAAAAAAAAAAAAAAGGCATGAGAAGATTTAGATTTAGGTGTTTCATGCCATCCTGTGCTGCTTTAAGTTATATATGTGTCTGTAAAAGTGTATATCTCTTTTATTTTAATATGTAATTTAAAAAGAAGAAAAAAAATGCTTGGGAACTATGGTAACTTACCAAACTCAACAAGAAAACCACAAGAGCTTTCTAGTTGATTACCAGCAAGTAGAATGATTTGGGTTTTGAAGACACAGGTCCACTGGGAATTGGTGTGACGTGGATTCATGCGAATTCTTCTCCAAAGCATTTGTCATCTTGTCCATGTGCTTCTCACATTGTGAAGTATCTCTCAGTCCCCAGTCATGTTGCATCATAGAGGTCTCAAAATTTATTATTAGGAAATATTTAAAGACAAATGAAAAATTTTGAGATGGTCATATATTGGGAGACCCAAATGAACATTGTTTAGAGAAGAGCTACTGACATTTGTTGCACTTGTTTCTGAAAAGCAAATATAGTATGATTCAAAATTACTTCCGACAGCAACCACCAACTGTTTAGATTGGCTCAGTTCAACATATCTGAGACTCCCCATGCTACTTCCATCTTCAAAAAGAAACTCTTCAGATTGGCAGTGAGGGAATTTTTCCTTTGAACATTTAAGTAATATTTAAAGATAGAAAAAAAGATATAAATGCTAATAATTAAAAAGTAAATGAATAATACCCAATGCAGAATACTTGAAAGGCATGGTAGATTTTTACATTCCCAGAAAGTGGCAGCCGAATATGCTTAACTTCTTTCAATATTCTCAGTTTCTGCTAATACACACAGTAAGAAGTACACAATTGAGGGGAAATTGCAAGAAATATCAAGTAAAAATACATTTGCACAATTAGCAATACAAAATTTTTTTGACTGTTTTAGAACATTTGTTCATTTCTCCATATTAGTATAGTTCTAGACAGAGACTGAAAGAAGGGGAGACATTAGCAGGGAGTGGACAGGAGGGAAAACGAAAGGGAGCAAACCAACACTGTGTTTCCAAAAATGTAAACTACAATTCAGAAACTGTTTGGAAATTATGGTTTAACACTTGAGTGGTGACTAGGGACAGCAGTATAACAGATTATTCTGATAATAGAAAGAAAACAATGTCTTTTATCACTCTCTTAAGATCAACAATTTTGAAATTCTATAGTTTATTAATAAGCATTTTTATACACTAAATATTTTTATTTTTATCACATTGTTGAAAATGTTATACTGATTTAGTCATATTCCTAATCTTCAAATCAAAGTCTACATGTAATCCAAGTTAAATTAATAAAACGAAATTAAGAACTGATATGTTTAACCTTCAGAACTTCGATGAGCATGGTGACTATGTGAGATAAGTTTGATTTATGAGCTTGCTGCTTAGTTATGTCAGAGATACTTGCTTGGGAGATTTTGGGACAGTTTCTTCTTAAACTAGTCAGCTTCTAGAATGTTTCTGAACAGCAACCATTCCAGTCAATGAAGAACCTTCACTGTTAGCTCACTTACAGCTTTAATTACCTTTAAAAGTCAGCAAGACAACATATGAACATTCACTTTTTATTAAATGATTCTCCAGACAAAAGGCTCTTAATCTTTTTAGAAGGAGGCTGACTCCACTGCCATCAAGAATTCTTACTCAGGTGAAGATATGACCTGCATAGCCCTTTTGGCTACCCAATAAATAACCTAAGGTTGGAAGTAATGATAAATTAAGGAAATCAAATCCAGAATGACTGAAAATACTTAATACTGTAAATAATTAGAAAGAGAGATTTCCGGGGAGCCCGAGTGAAGCTGTGAGGTCAGACCCAAGAAACTCAGTATCATAGAGAATGATCTTAAGCAGAAGGCTGATTGCTCAGTATTTGTTCTGGTTAGTCATGAGCCATCCACTTATTTGCCCTTTTATTCTAGAAAAATGTTTCCACCATTTACCAAGTAACAAACACTATCTCTATGGAAGTAACAAGACCTTCTATGCACACACACACTCACATAAGTAATGAGGACATATGAATAGGTAAAAAGACAACTGGGTAGGTTGGTGACACTAGAAAGGCACAGGGGCTTAAGTAAGCATAGGAGGGGCATCTAACTCAGCTATAGATGAGGAGGAGGTAAGTGAATCAGAAAACATCTGGAGGAATGACTGACAGGTGAGTAGAATTCACCGGGTAGGGGGAGAACAGAAGAAAAACAGTTTATGTGCATGTTTAGGGAAGGTAGAGAGAGGAGAAGGAAGATGCACGCATATGGGTGTTGCTGGGATGTGACGTGTTAGTAGTCGTCAGTGTAAACTCTTTGTAGAAAGCATTCAGAAGCCAATGACCGACATTCTAACAGGAAAATAAGAACTTCAGGCTCTTGTTTTTGAAAAATACCCTGGCAACTGTATGGAAGGTGAATTGGAGCAAACAAACCAGAATCCTGATATAAATGGCGTCAAAAGCATGCATTCCAGAGCCGATGGAGTCCAGAACAGAGTAGCTGGGGAGCTGAGATATTACAGACGAGGAACTGATAGCCATAGGGTTATTGGCTGATTCGATGAGGACTCAGAAAGCCTTTAAGATGATTCCAGTCTCTGTGAAAGAATGGTCTTTCTTGCTATACTCCTTAAGCAACGCACTTCATCACTTATAGATGTCATGTTGTTTGAACTACATTTATTTTCTTTTTCGTATCTTCCCCACAATCATGGAACAGGATATTTCTCCTTCGCACTGAGGAAGCCAAGGTCTTTCCTGAACACACTTCCCTCTCTTACCAGGCAAAGCTCCCCATTTCTCCCCAGCATGAATCTAAATCTCACCCTCTTGGATAATTTCCTCATATGTCCCTTGTCCTGTCCCCTGGGCTTCCTCTTTATTAAAGATTTATTGCCCTGGATAATTCTGTTCAAACTCCCTGGTGTCATCGTAATTTCCCAATTAAGGATCTCTATCCCACAAGCGTTATAGTTGGAGTTGCCTGGGTCTGCCTGGCTTCAGGGAGTAAGTTCTCTTTTCTGCACTGCTCTTTTGAGGAAGGTCTATAATCACTTCTTGGAGCCATACTTGAAAAACAGCAAGCCTTACAGACCACAAGACTTCCCATTATCACACTCCTCAATTTGGTCTTCGTCCAGAATTTCTTCAAGAATCCCCAGAGGAATAAAAAACAGTTAAACTAGTAGTGTCTGAGGTAAAGTGACAAGTTACAGCGAGGTGTTGGGCATTGTGCTAAATGCTTTAAATGTGTTATTTTATTTAATCTTCACAGTATTTCTGTGAGGTATGTACTACCTGAGGCTCAAGAAGGTTAAGTTACTTGCCCAAGGCCATGCAGGATGACTTTTATACTACTGCTCCTTCATCTCTTGCAATTGCCCCCTCTATTCCTTATTGAAAAAACATCTAATCCAACACATTTATTTATTTTTCAATCCCGTACAAATTTTGGTTGTGTTTATGTAGTCATTAGTAAAGTCAAATATAATTCAAAAGTTTAGTTTTCTTTTCTTTCATTCGTTCATTCAAACTTTCAATGTGCACTTTCTACTTGTGCTAGGCATTAGAATTCATAGATGAGTAACAATCCCTGCTGTAGGGGAGCTCCCAGTTTTCCACTGTGGCCCCACAAGCATGACGAAGTAGTTTCCAAACGTCACCAACAAATGGAAAGGTTTCCATCCACAAGGTTGAATGAAAGCTGGATAATTCACATCTCTGATTTTTCTTCCTCTGCCTTCTTACTCATCACTTTCCCATAGATCTTATTTCTCCATTCACCATCTGGCTTTGCCAAAATATCTAGTCATCTTGGTCATGTTGATGACTTAATTTCAGTTAGAGACTGACCCACAAAGGATTTGACTAGCCATTTGACTTAATTGAACACACCTGGTCCCTGGGAAATATCCAAGGGCCCACAGGAAAACTAAAGAAGAGCCCCAGTTGCACACATTTCAGTCAGCACTTGGGATTTTTACAAAAAAATTATTACTCCCCCTTGAAATTTTGAAGACTCTTCTCCCCATTTATTTTAGAGTAGACACCCATCACCAGGGTTCCAGCCATGTTCCTTACAGAACTATGACATATTGAAGGTCTTCAATGAATGCTATTATTGTTGCTATTAATGGTATGGGCAATAATGAAAAATGGTCATAAGTTTCCATGCTGCCTGAGAAGAAAAAGTCTATGCTGAATATGCAAGAAAGTAATTATAAGTATAATTTACTTTAAATGAATTTATTCATGTTTTCATGTATTTGCTTTACTTGTGTTTGCACATTGCAGCAGGTTAGAGTCCCAAAGTCCAATGCCAATAATAAGGAAAAAATACAACTCAGCCTTTGGATGATCTGTAGATAACATGAAGGAAATGTCTAGGAGAATCAGAAATGGACAATTAGCACAGGGAAAAAAAACAATTTTTCTAAGACAGTGAAACACGCCTGATAGACAACCACATTTGCACAGCCTCACTCTGCTTCCTTCTGCAGAAACGCTGCCATTGGGATCCAAGGACACTCAGATCCCTGTGTTTCAGAGTTAGCTGTTAGACCCACTCCACTGTCATGGGCACCAGAAATAATTTCCTTTCAAATAACGTCCACAAATCACTCACTCCTTTCTTTCCAGTAAGTCATAAGGTAGCAGGAAATTACGAGAAGAGGAAAATGAAAAAATAAATAATTTCCAAAATATGTTTATATGCTTTACTGAAATTCACAAGAATTGACTGTCACTGTTAAATAATGAAACTGCCCATTAACAATTTCCCCTTGTTCCTTTCTTCCTCACAGAATAGGTGGGTGGTGGGGAAAAGGAGGGCAGAAGTGCGCTTAGTTAAAATATTCTATTTATCAGATTCTCTAACTCCTAGGGAGGGCTACGTGACATAGTTGTGGCCAATGACATGTAAGCAAAGTCTGTTGGGGATTTCTGGGAGAGCTTTTGCTTTATCAATACAAATGCTTCCCCTTTCTTCTTCCTTTTGCTTTTTCTTCCTGCCCAGAATGCAGAGTTAAGGCCGAAGGTGTAGCAGCCTTCTTGTGACCATAAAGCAACAAACACAGGAAAGAAAGCCATGTGCTAAAGATACAGGAGTAAAAGATAGAGCATTGAGTATTAATGACATCTGACTATTACATGTAGCTGAATCTTAGATGATGCTTAGGATTTATTTTACTTATTTGTTTTTTAAGACAGCGTCGTGCTCTGTTGCTCAGGCTGGAATGCAGTGGCCCATTCATAGCTCACTGCAGCTTCAAACTCCCAGGCTCAAGCAATCCTCCCATCTCAGCTCCTGAGTAGCTGAAACCACAGGCGTGCACCACCATGCCCAGCCAATTTTTTATTATTACTTTTGTAGAGACAAGGGTCTCACTATATTGTCCAGGCTGGTCCCAAACTCCTGGGCTCAAGGGATCCTCCCAGCTCAGCCTCCCAAAGTGCTGAGTATTACAGATATGAGCCGTGACATCCAGCTCATGCACAGGATAAAAACAAAAAGGACAAAAAACAAAACACATCTGTGTCCACAGCAAAACTGCCTCTGACATCTCTGTCATGTGTAGTTCAAACAACTGTTAGGAATATTTGACCTGTGCTCACTGAAGATTTTTTTTGTTATTGTTCCAATGTCTACCTTCTACTCAGGATACAGAAGCCACATAAATAGCACAATGTGCTTTAGTTTAGAAACTGAGCATACACAGAGATCTTGACCTGCCAGACCCCTGGAGTGGTGGGTCAACTTCTGGGCAGATAGGGAAAAAAGCTTGAAGAAGTGAGTACACATAAGGAGACTAAGACCCTTTTACTCTCCCTCAGGGAGTAATTACTCACTCTATAAGGTGAACACAGTTGTGTCCCTCCCTGGCAGCTGAGCAGCACAGGAGAGAGGGCAACCTCTCCTCTGAGTATCCTGGGGGGTGTGCTGCAAATGCCTTCCTGGACATGCTCTGCTGAAGAAGTTCCTAACAAAAGCAGTTCCCTGACTCGTGTCACCCAAAGCAGCCTTAACAAAAAGCTAGAACTGGCGTGGGAAACCTGTAAAGTGGTGGACATAAAGGCTTCAATAATGGCATGTGAAATGGATGAAGCGCCTGTTGCTATCTGCTGCCAAGAACAGCACACAGAAAACCTCTATCTGTAATCCGAAGGCAGCATCCTTTGACAGGTCAGCTGCGATAGACCAAGGGAGAACGTGATGGAGAACGTGGATCAGCCCGTGCAATTGTCACTGCAATTTAAACACAACCTCGAGCATATGTTTTCCTGATAGCAGCAAGGTGCAGCCCGATAAGCATTCTAAGGGAAGGCTACCCAGGCTATTGGACACTAAAGAGACTGCCGCAGTATTTAAGAGCATATGATGACAAAGGAGGGACACACAGGCACATTACTGACAGAGGGCTCTAATGATGCTTCAGACTTCAGCGCTATCTAACTCACGGACAGCACATTCAAGTGCCCACAAGGTAGATGGCCCGCCCTAAAGCCTGCTGTTCAATTCCTTAAATTATGTGGTCCCTCCAATCTGTCTTTTCTGTCCCATTTTTATTAGGATGAATGACAACAGTGAAAGTAAGCTAAGCAGTAACCAATATGTAACCTCCGCGATGAGGAAGAATAAAGGACTGGTGAGACTCTAGTGAACTGAAGGGTCCATACCACATCTAAAGGTTGCAGGCATTACATAGCTCTCCTCATTGTTATCATGCAGACCCAGTGTTTCAAGGTTTTTTCTTGTTCTTTCAAGAAAATCCAGCAATTCTTAAGGAAATCTGTAAATATTTAAACATCTTTCTGGTCAAACAAAACATACCTGTGTGTTGGGTCCAACACATGGACTGCCAATTAGAACTTTCATATTGTAAAAAGTCAAATGCATTAATGTTGGCATTGAATGCCTATTGTAGACACAGTTTGTCTTCACATCTCAACCTCTGTTTCCTCCTTTCCTGTTTCCTTGCCCATCTCTAAGTTCTCATCGTTTCTTTTATCCTTTCCCACGCTCTCAACTGGACTACAATCATCAATTGGAATGAAGTATTACCTGCCTCGGAATTATTTACATCTAAAGAGATCTCTGCAATTAGAAAAATTTCTGTAAGAACCCCACAAGGGACTCTAGGAAGGACTCTACAGGCAGAATGTTGGGGGAGAGATGGGGGCAGTCCAACACCTCTCATATCACACAATATACCTCTAGCCACTCCTGCTGGTGCTCCATCATGTGAGGGCCACACATTCCTCTGTTCACAACCAAACACAGAGACACAGATCTATACACACCTGCAATAACTGTGATTGTCCAAATAACAACATAATGGATAAATAGACATCACCCTGGAGTGGCAGATAAAATTTAGTCAATCCAAACTCGTTGGCACATTTTATGCTTGTTTCCTGGGTTGGGTTTCAGTTCACTTTGTATCCACAGGAAATGTTATGATGGAAAATTCCACAATTGGCTCCCAACTTGCATTCCAACTTGGATCCAAAAACCAATTTCATGAAATCAAACTGGAACTAAAATAGGGAAATTTTTGGATATATAATCACACAGTAATAATAATCATAAAACCTTCCAGTACAGTATTTCTTTAGAATTTACAAAGCACTTTCATATCCATAATTTCATTTGATCCACCAGGCTAGTAGAAGCACATAGAATAGTTCATGAATGTGAAAAAGTCCCTTAACACAAATCATAAACAGAGGCACAATTTTTAAAATTACCTTGTAAAAACTTGTTAGAAGCAATGCACATTAATTATAGAAATTAGCCCTATCCATATGGGAATTTAATATATGATAAAGGAGGCATCATCACTAAGCAGGGTAAGGTGGTTTTAAAATATGTTCACAAATTCTTTGATAGTTCTACTTTCAAGAGCTAGAGGTTGATTCTCCTGCCCTTGGGTGAGGACTGGACTTAGTGACTCGCTTCTAGTGAGTAAGATGTCGCAGAAGCAATAGTATGTCCCTTCTGAAATTATGCCATTAAAAACACCCCAGCTTTTGTCTTTCTGGGTTCTCTTTTTGGCTTAGATCACTTGCTTTGGCAGAAGCCAGATGCTGTATCATGAGGACACTTAGGCACCTACTGAGAGGCCCACAAAGTAAGGAACAGAGGCCTCCAGCCAACAGCCAAAGAGAAACCAAAGCCTGGCAACAACCCTGGGGATGATCTTGGTAGCCGATCGCTGAGCCTCCAGATGGCTGCATTCCTGGCCAATAGCATAATTGGAACTTTATGAGCAAGTCTGAGCCAGAACCACCCAGAAAAGCCACTCTCAGAAGGCTTCTGACCTTCAGAAACTGCGTGACATCATAAATGTGTGGCTGCTAAGATTTGGAGGAATTTTATTACACAGCAATAGATCATTAGTACATGGGGTAATAATTGATGTTAATACAACTAGGTACTCCTCTGAAAAAAATATAACAGTGGATATATACTTTATACTGTTGAACAGGACAAATTTTAACTACGTCAAAAATTTAAATGTAAAACACGAAATGTTCTAAATTGTTAGAAAAAAACATGGGCTGGTTCCTTTACACCTGAGTTTCTCAACCTCAGCACTGCTGACATGTTGGGCTGGATAATTCCTTGTTGTAAGATGCTTTCCTGTGCATTGTAGCATGTTTAGCAGCATTTCTGGCCTCTATCCACTATATACTAATAAGTTGTACCCAGTTGTGATCATCAAAATTATCTTTAGACAACAGAGCAGAGGAGGAAATGAACTTTCAAATTATAATGAAAAGAAAATACACACACACAATAATATGCAAAGTCAAAGGACAAGCGACATGCTGGGGGGAAAATATTTGCAACTCATATCACAGGCAGATGACTAACAATTGAATAGAAAAATGGGCAAAGGACCAAAAGAGGAAATTCCTAGAAAAAGAAATACAAGTGAACCTTAAACATATAAAATGATGCTCAATCTCATTCAAAACAAGATAAATTGAAATCAAAACTAAACGGATACTGTCTTTATTTGTCAAAACTGGCAAACATCCCTGAGTTTGACGTTACACTCTCTGGTCATAGCTGGGAAAATTAGAGAAATAAATACTTTCATACATTGCTGATGGGAGTATAAAAGGGTTCAATTGTAATAGAGTAGGATTTGGTACTATCTTCCAAAAATTACAAGTGCATTTATTTTTAGACCCAGCTATTCTATTTCTAGGAATTCATCTTAGTGGCATGCCTTTCTTGCTTTCTGCCATGATGATGGAACTGTGGCTGGCATGTTGTTGCCCCACTGGAGACTGCATTTCCCATCCTCTGTTGCAAATAATAGAAGCTATGCTCCTGAGTCTTTGTGAGGAACATAACTGGAACATAAGATGTTTGCTGATTCCAGGTCTGGACCTCAACATGTTGGATACGCGCTTCTGCTCTTCCTCATGACCTCTGTTTCCCTTCCTGTGACCTGAAATATGGATGTGTCCATGATTGAATTTCAACCATGCAGACTAACACCTTGAGAAAAGTGGGAGGAATGAGTTTAAAGTCCCTGAATGAGCATGAGAAACAAGCCACCACCAAACTAGAAACCTCCCTTCCCCATTCTCATGTTGCATGAGAAAAATAAACGTGAAGCCATGTCTGAATCTCTTTCATAGAACAGCTTAGCCTTTATCCTACTATGTACATGCTTACACATGAAATGACATGTAGACAAGGTTATTTATTTCAAAATTGTTTTACATAGTAAAATATTAGAAACTGCCCAAGTTTCCATTAATAAGGGGCTAGAGGCCAGGCACAGTGGCTCGCGACTGTAATCCCAGCACTTTGGGAGGCCAACATAGGAGGATCACTTGAGCTCCTCTCTTTGAACACTTGGTGTTCAAAACCAGTCTGGGCAACAAAGTGAGACCCCCATCTCTACAAAAAAATATATGAAAAAAAAAATAGCAGGGTTTGGTGGCACAGGCCTATAGTCCCAGTTACTTGGGACGCTAAATTGGGAGGATCACTTGAGCTCCAGGAGGTCAAGGTTGCAGTGAGCCATGATCACACCACTGTACTCCAACCTGGCTGACAGAACAAGACCCTGTCTCAAAAAATAAAACAGAGTAATAGTAATCAAATAAGAGTCTGGATATAAAAGCCACAGTATAGCCACACAATGAAGCCCCAAGTAGGTATTTAAAAAGTGAAGAAGCCCTCTCTATATTCAAATAAATAGACCTGCTGGACATATTGTTAAAAGAAAAACACATGACACAAAGCATTGATTTCCAATAAGATCATACATCCCTAGTGTTGGGCTTGGGCATGTGACATGCTGTAGCCAATGGAGTAGGGGAATGCAAGTTATGTCTGAGCTTCCTGTGACACCATTAATTTCCACTAGCTACCATGAAAGAAGCATGTCCCAGAAAGCAGCTAGTCCTTTGGCCTGGGTCCCAGAAAAAGAAGATCTAGGAAGCCTATTGCTGCCAAAAGCAGAGCTGCAGCCCACAAGCAGAGTGAGCGAGAAAGAAAATTGTGTTTTGTCCATCACTGACATTCAGGGTTGTTTGTATTTATGAAGAATAATCTAGTAAAAACCGAGGGGCTTTCTATTAATAACCTACTTATTGTTTAAAAAAGGAAATTATAAGAATTTATATCACTTGGGGAGGCCAAGAAGGGAGGATCACTTGAGGCCAGGAGTTTGAGACCAGTCTGGGCAACATGAGACCCCATCTCTACAAAATTGTGTTTTTAATTAGTCAGCCATGGTAGCCTGTGCCTGTGTTCCCAGCTACTCTAGAGGCTGAGGCAAGAGGATCACTGGATCACTTGAGCCCAGGAATTTGAGGCTTCAGTGACCTATAATCACACCACTCCACTCCAGGCTGGGTGACAGAGGGAATCCCTATGTAAAAATTTTGTATTTAAATTTACTTTTATAAAGAAACTCTGGGAAGATATATGAAAAACTGGTGACAATTTTTTTTTTTTTTTTTTTTTTTTTTTGAGACAGAGTCTCACTCTGTCACCCAGGATGGAGTGCAGTGGCCCGATCTCCACTCACTGCAAGCTCCGCCTCCCAGGTTGATGCCATTCTCCTGCCTCAGCCTCCCCTGTAGCTGGGACTACAGGTGCCCGCCACCACGCCCAGCTAATTTTTGTATTTTTAGTAGAGACGGGGTTTCACCGTGTTAGCCAGGATGGTCTCGATCTCCTGACCTCGTGATCCGCCCGTCTCGGCCTCCCAAAGTGCTGACTATTTTTGTATCATAATAGAAAGCAGAGATAATAGGATGAACAGACAAGGAGGAAGCAAAGTTTGTTAATGTCTAAATTTATTTTTTAATTGTTTTCACTTTTTCCCAACGTGAACATATTACCTAGTCAAATAAATACAAGGTACTCATTAAAACTTAGAACATTACAAATGAGAAAAAAATAAAATAATAAAAATGTAATGATCAGTTGAAGCCGTTATCAACATTTTGCTATATTCACTTCTTGTTTTTTATTCTGTATTTTTAAAATAAAAATGGAATTGTGCTACACATACTGTTTTGTAAACTTTCACTCCCACCTACCAGTATACAAGGGCAACTTCTCGAATATTCAGTGAGCATTTTAACCTGCAACACCCAGCTTACTTATTTTGTCTTACTCCAACATATTATAGAAAGTTCTAGCAGAGGACTGTGCAGAGCCGCTCATGCACATAAGCCTTGGAGCCAGTCTTCCTGTGTCTTCAGGTCATCCTGTTTGACTAAGAAGTCCCCAGCCCTGCAAGGACAGACATGAGTGTGAGGGAGGACATGAGCTTTTGTCTGCAGAGCCAGATCAACCCAGAGGCTCATGTATGACTCTAGCAGTGGCAAGAGCAGAAGGGATTCTGGTTGTGTTTTACACTTGGGGAGTATCTTTCTTCAAAGTTTTGATAAAGCCCCGAGTGAGTGCCTTCTTCCTAAGGACGTTTTTTTCTGTTTCTATATGATCAAAATTTTCCATCTCAAGCCGAAGTGTAAGTAGTAAAAAAAAAAGTTTTATCAAAAAACACCGAAAAAAATTCTGCTGTCTCAGGAATATCTTAAGAAAATATGCAAAGAATAGGAGGAATTTGATATTGAGATTAAGTTTTTACATCATCCAGCAAGGAATGAGGTCACATATCTGGGGGCAAGGTTTTGGGTACCTATGCCAGCATGTTGCCACTACACAACAATGTCCCTATCCCTACAGCATTGTACTCAATGGTATTTGTATTTTATCCCTATAACACAGGTCACCTTTTACCTTCACACATGTCACCTTTACACTGACAGTGAAAGGAAGGACATTCTGATAGCATGAATGTGTATGTTTTAAATAATATAAACTAAAATCCACATGTAACACTCAATTGCCAGAATGTAGCACCGGTGTACCCAATGGAGGGAATTACTGTCAGGGTGTGTTTCTTATTCCTCTAAAGATCCAGGGAATCGACTCAACTGGCCTGGAGGAGAGGGGTCCCTGCAGACTTACCAGTGCTTTAGAAGCCCCAAGGCAGAATTTTCAATGCCAGAAGGTGATTTCGAGGGCTATATTAGCCCATAAGCATGCCCATGAGGACTAATGGAAACGTTGTAAGATTAAAAAAATATATTATAAAAGACAAGGTGAAGATGAAACAGACTCAGACTTCTCTGGCAGGTCTAAATAATTTAAAAGCTCAAAGCACAGGCTTCTAGGACGGGTTAAACACATCCAGCTGTGAATCAGAAGACCCGTGTTTTACGAGTTTAACATTTTGGATAGTAACCAAGAAGGAGGGGGTTGAAAGTCATTCAGGAAGAGCAGACAAGAGAAATTTGGATTCTTGCTTTTTACTGACAGAGCAGGCAAAAATTATGAGGATGGCTGATAAAGGTAGAAATAGCTACTCAACTAAACATAGAAGAGATAGTATGAAAAGGACTTTTCCAAAGAACCTTCAGCATTACACCCTGTTGTAAGAGAGGAGGCAGTGAAGTAGCTTAACACCCATGCCTTTAATATCCTGTATCACAGAAACACACAATGTGTCACTATGGGCACAGAGGCGAACTCCGAACATGACACTAGTGAGAATTTTATCTTTGGCTTTTGTGGGGTCAACATTTCCAAATTCAACTTTTGTCTTTATCTCTCTAGAGTATTCTAAGAGACATGAAACCTAGGTGAGAAGACTACTATGGAGGTAGGACTAACAGAAACAGGAAATGCCAGGTGGCTACCATTGTTGCAATCACTTAGTGTGACCACCGCCCTGCTTGTGGGGGAAAGAGAGGTAGGAAGAGATACAACAGGAGCAGAAACTGCCTTATATAAGGATGATGGAGAGAAGAATGGAAGGAGAAAGAAGAGGAGTGGAAGATGCTAATGACAAACACTCAGAAATGGGAAAAATAAGGTTTCCAAGTCTCCATCCAGCTATTTCAGGGCCATGTGTCTGGGTAGCTGGCATCCTGAAGCACTTGGGCAAGTTGGCATTTGTAGCATGGAATTTTTCTGCCAAGCAGTCTTGTCCTTGACAACCTTCTAAAGCTCATTTAGAGAGACACTGTTGTCTCTGCAAGTGTTATTGGTAGTTACGAAGCCAGGGCAGCCTCTGGCTAAGAATGATATTGAATTCATGATAAAGCCACAGAGGAAAAACTTCTCACTTTCCTCGAAGACATGTCTCCTAAAACTGTTAAGAGTTATTGGCTGGTGTGTGGGCCATCAGAATAAAAACTCTTTTTGAGAAAAAGTATCCTATTTCTCTGCCATATGTTTTAATCATTGCAGTCAATAATTTTGCCAGGTAATCTGGCAAAATTTCTCCTTATTTTGTATGTTCACATTGCATTATCAATATTTTTCACTGATTGAGCCATTTTGGGTGCATGCGTTACTAATTATACTTTGGGGATAGAAATGTAATAATTTGACATTTGTAGAGAAGCCACTCTCTTCTGAATTATTGTCAAATTACACTTAACTCATTTATGCCTCAACTTGTGACAGGAGCTAGAAGCCCTAACACCACATAGAGTGTGAGATCTGGGCCAAACACCAAAGAAAACTCACAGATTCACTGTTTCCAATACCTGATCTCATGCAAGTTGTGTCACGAAACTACTTTTGTTACAGAGACAACTGGCACCACTGTTAGGAAAAAGTTTCCATGTATTCTTTCAACAATAAGGGTCATACACTGGAGTGTTACAGGTACCACCTCTTGCCAAAGTGCATATATTTTTCTCAGTCAATGTTTAATCAATTATAAATTATTTCCTTAAACACTTTCGGTAAGAGGGGCTTCCTCTGGTCATTTCAGCTTGGACTCTTACAGGGTTGCAAAAGGGTATCACTTGCTCCGTGCCATTTCCTCTACATTGATTTGTAAGCATTTGCTGCATCATTTCCTCCTGTAACATTTTTGCTTTGCAATTTCCATTCCATTCCGATGATCAGCTACCAAGTTTCTGACTACATAAGCATTTACCATCTAAAGTCGCAACAACATTTTTAACTTTTATTTTCCTAGAACTTATAATTTTTTACCATGGTAAAATGTACATATATAACATAAAACTTACCTTTTCAAGTGTACAGTTCATTGGCATTAAGTACATTCTCAGTGTTGTGCAACCATCACCATAATCGATTTCCAGAACGTTTTCATGATCTCAAACTGAAACTTCATGCTTATTAAACCATAACTCCCCATTCCTCACTCCCCACTGCCCTAGGAAACCTCTATCCTACTTTCTGTTCAAACCACTTTTTGTGTATTTACCTGATGTAAAGAAGGGGGAATCTGTCGGCATTCATAGGTGAATTGGCAGCCAAGACCATAGGTGAAGTGACACCCGCCTGGGAAAGATCATGACTCAAGGTCACTTGTCCTCAGTTCCTGCCGTCTTCATACTCCTCTCTCCATGTCCCTCCGTTCAGAAAGCTGCAAATAAAACAAGCAACAAAGTGAGAAAGCAACTGATAACGATTAGACTTTGTGTCCTCACCCAAATATCATCTTGAATTATAATCCGCATAATCCCCACATGTTATGGAGATACCAGGTAGAGGTCATTGAATCATGGGGGCAGTTTCCCCCACGCTGTTCGTGTGATAGTCAGTGAGTTCTCACCAGATCTGATGGTTTTGTAAGAGGCTTTTCCCCCTTCACTTGGCACTTCTCCTTCCTGCCGCCTTGTGAAAAAAGCACTTGCTTTCCCTTTGCCTGCCCCCATGATTGTAAGTGTCCTGAGGCCTCTCCAGCCATGCTAAACTTTGAGTCCATTAAACCTCTTTCCTTTATAAATTACCCAGTCTCAGGCAGTTCTTTATAGCAGTATGAAATGGACTAATACAGCGACTATGAAATGGGATAAAATATTTGCAAACCAGATATCCAATAGGGGGCTAATACCTGAAGTACGTAAGGAATTCATAAAATTCAATAGCAAAAATAAATAAATACATAAATACAAATTTTTTTAAAAAACTGATTTTAAAAAGGTTAAAAAACCTGAATAAATTATTCAAAAGAAGACATACAAGTGGCCAACAAGCCATTATCCTACTTGCTTAAAGTAGGATAAGATTTTGTTGCTTTAGATGCTAGCAAGACAACCCACATTACTGCAAAAGTTTTGGGATGTTTTTCTTTTGTTTTTTGTTTTTTTGAGACAGAGCCACTCTGTCTTTCAAGCTGGAGTGCAGTGGAATGATCTCAGCTCACTGCAACTTCTGCCTTCTGGGTTCAAGTGATTCTCCTGCCTCAGCCTCCTGATTAGCTGGGATTACAGGCACCAGCCGCCATGCTTGGCTAATTTTTGTATTTTCAGTAGAGACAAGGTTTCGCCATGTTGGCCAAGCTGGTCTCGAACTCCTGACTTCAAGTGATCCAGTTGCCTCGACTTCCCAAAGTGCTGGGATTACAGGCAGGAGCCACTGCGCCCAAACTTCTGCAAAAGTTTGACTATTAGCAAACAATAAAGCTGTATAGTCAGGATTTGTGGGAAGAAAAAAGAAAATGAATATTCTACACTCTTTTGGCATATTAAGGATCAAGTTTTAACACTTAAGTCATAGTATTATTTTACATAAATTTAGAGAAGATACTTCTTTTGCCAGGAAAAGCCTTTGGCCACATGGCATGCTGCCCTGAGAGCAGAAGGAGGACAACTGAAGGAGGGTAATACGGTTTGGATCTGTGTCTCCACACAACTCTCACGCTGAATTTTATTCCCAAGTGCTGAAAGTGGGGCCTAGTGGGAGGTGATTGGATCATGGGGGCAGTTTCTAATGGTTTAGCACCATCCTTCTAGTGCTGTTCTCGTGAGAGAGTCCTCACGAAATAGGTTGATTAAAAGTGTGTAGCACCTCCCCGCCACTTCCTCCTCCTCCTGCCATGTAAGACGCGCCTGCTTCCCCTTCGCCTTTCCACCAAGTTGCTAAGTTTCCTGATGCCTGATGCCTCTCCAGAAGCCAAGCAGATGCCAGCATCATGCTTCCTGTACAGCCTGCAGAACTGTAAGTCAACTAAACCTCTTTTCTTTATAAATTACCCAGTCTCAGGTATTTATTTATAAATTACCCAGTGTCAGGTAAGCAGTGCAAGAACAGCTTAATAGAGAGGGAAAGCCCAAAGGTGACCCTGACCAGTCCTGAGGGATCATTGGAGAGAGCATAAAGTCAGGGGCCAGGGTATAGGTTCCTCCCACCCAAAGATGGGTAGAGGGAGCCTTAGAACAGTGCCGGCCAATAGAAAAATGATGCAAGCCCCAAATTCAACCTATGAGTGTACTTTTATGTTTCCTAGTAGCCACCTGTAAAAGTGAAAAGAAGCAGGTGAAATTAATGTCAATTATCCATTTTATTTAATCCAGTGTAACCAAAATATTATTTCAACATATTATCAACATAAAATGACTACTAAGCTGTTTTACATTTTAAAAACATTTTTTTGCCATCTGACATGTATTTTATACTTACAACACACTGCAATTCAGACTAGCCACATTTCAAGTACTCGGTAGATGCATGTAGCCAGTGACAACCATATTGAAATAGTACAGAAGAATAGCAATTATCTGTTTAATGCCATGACCTAAATGACATAGAATTGGGAGTTTGAAGGTGGCTTAGGGAGGAAGAAATTCGGATGAGTTTGAGGCAATGCTATGGCCCCTCCTGTCGTCTCCACTAGGACCTGCTTACAGCTTCTAGGGGACCTAGAAGTCTCCCTGCTCCAGTGACCAAAGATAGACACATTGAGATTTAAAGGGCGTTGGCAGAGCTGAGGCAGGAAAAAGAGGGCACCAGAAGTTGTAGTTTCAAGATCAGGACAAATAGCTAAGGTCATAGGCTGACAAGTGTAGCACCATTTCAACAGAAAATGACCACAGAATCCAGAAAACAGAAGGTCAAAGCCCCTCTTCTTTTGTGTAAGACGAACCTCCACCACAGCACTTCATTCATTCATGTATTCAACAAGTATGAATTGAAGGTCTGCTCTGTAAAGGGCATTGATCTTGGTATTAGGGGACACAGCAATGAAAAAAAAAGAATTTAAAAAAATCTCTTTTCCTATGGGAATTACATTCTAGTTGAGTAAGAAAAATGTTGAAAAAAGTAATAAACAAAATGTAGAAGCTGTTAGATAATGATAAGAACTATGAGAAAAGAAAAATAAAGTAGGATGAGGGAGTGGGTACATAAATAACTTTAAATAAGATAATCAGAGAAGCAGCAGGACAGGGAATGGAAAATCTGAGACGGGTCGTTTTCATTCTTTTTTATTCTTTTCTCTTCTTGCTACCCAAGGTGGGACAAGGCAGCAAGGATGGCTCCAAATAGGGATCAGAGCAGTTAGGAGAAATAAATTGCCTTATATTTGGTACATCTGTGTGTAATGTGATTAAATTGGTTACTTAAATTCATATATATTTATGTGGAAAAGAGTGCCGATATGTAGTACAAACTATTAACTGTGCTTACCTCTGGGAATTTCATTGAATTTATTTTCATTGCACTTTTCTCCATTTTCCAGATTTTCTATAATCACATAACTTACATTAAGCAAGGGGAGAAAGGCCCTCCAAAACGTCATTTCTGAAGAAAGGCGATAGAAATAAAGCCAGATTCCTTTGCCATCTAATAATATCTGCATAATTGAGGTATCTAACCATAATGTGAACCTCTGAATTTCGTTCACCTTTCTGTGTTTTCTCAGCAACCGTCATGCTAGCTTTCTTTCCTTTATGTTTTTATCCAGTTTTATTTTTTTAATCCATGTGTCCAAATTTGATGAACTTGAATCTTCCTATTTGCATTTCTCTCATATTCAACACCTAGCATCTGATTGTGCTGACAGCACCTTTTGAGAAATGCTGACAGGTTTGGGTTGTGATGCACACACACTGCCCCGTGCACCCATACATCATCGACTGTGACACTTCTCCCAGTCGGCCCCACCACCTCTTGGTGTGCTTTCTTCTGGAAACTTCTTGTGTGGAAAAATCCCCAAAGACATTCCGAGGAATTGCCATCTGGAATATTGAAAGTCGTCAACATGCTGCTTCATATAGATTTATTTGCAAGTACCATTATGGGCACCAAATTCAACAGAGCTGCTGAAAGCTGGCCTGGGAGTTCTTTTAACTCTTTGAGATAGAAGTGATACAAAAACTCAAATAATTAGAATTGCCACTACTTTGAAGTGATGCCATTTGATGCTAACAGAACATCTTAATCTCCATTAAACCTCAGAGAACAATACAAATATTTTGCCAAATGTATGAGCTTGGACTGACATTCTATTAACCTGTTGATCTTTATATTAACTTGTGTTAGTACACAGGATTTTCAAAAGCTCTTTTTGTTAACCATGTTGAAAATATGGAAGAACTATGTGTCTATAAAAATGTAGCTTGTATTTTAATTAAAATTTTCATAACAAAGTATTGACAATCTACCCTTTCTTTTCTTTTCTTTTTTTTTTTTTTTGAGACGGAGTCTTGCTCTGTTGCCCAGGCTGGAGTGCAGTGGCGCGATCTCGGCTCACTGCAAGCTCCGCCTCCTGGGTTCACGCCATTCTCCTGCCTCAGCCTCCCGAGTAGCTGGGACTACAGGCGCCCACAACCGCGCCCGGCTAATTTTTTGTATTTTTAGTAGAGACGGGGTTTCACCGTGGTCTCGATCTCCTGACCTTGTGATCCGCCCGCCTCAGCCTCCCAAAGTGCTGGGATTACAGGCGTGAGCCACCGCGCCCGGCCGACAATCTACCCTTTCAAAACCAATTATGAATACTTTGTAAAATGTCAGTTTTTTAAAGATTATTTTAATGAGAATTTGAATAAGAAATATACCATAGAGAGTGACATGTTTTAGACAATTGAGAAACGTTTTTTATAAGGTTTGGGGCCTCGTAGGGGTGGGAAGGAGGTTTGAACCCTCTTCTCTTTCAGGGTTTCATACCAAGAGAGTGTGTACACAGGAAACACTAGCCAAATGGGTAACAAATTACCACTTTAATATATAAGTACCTGATGCAAGGTCCTGACAATTTATGGCTTAGAATTCAATTAGAAGACCTAGTTGAAGCTTTCTAGTTACTTTTTGTACACCTAAACTACATTTTACCAGAAAATTTTCAGCAGAATTTGAGTATACATCCCAATTAATAAAACAAGTAGGCAAAAAAAATTCAGTAAGCATAGGCAAGAATTGAGTACACAATTAACAAATGAAATAGCCTGTTGATCTAAGTAGTATATACCTAACACCACCCATAACAATGAGAACATTGATATCCTTTTCGATTGTAAATATTCCATGTACCAAAACTGATAATATATTAAGTAATTTTTAAAAGTTCAATAAATTTCAGAAGATTGAAATAATTCATAGTATGTTCTCTGATCATGTTGGAATTATGCTAAAAATATACAACTTTCAAGCCCCAAATTATTGAAAATTAAGCTTTCAACAAAAATAAACAACTATTTGTGATTAAAAACAAAGCTAAATTTTAAGAACTTTAAAAGCTAGTAACAGAAACTTCCTTTAACTGATAAAAGACATCTAAAAAAATTCTGTTGCAAGTATCATAAGTTGTTATTTAAAGCTTTCCTTTAGAAAAATCAATTCTATTTCTATATGCCAGCAACAAACTATAAAGTTTAGAAGTAATGCCATTTAAAACAGTAACAAAAAACACCAGATTTCTAGGAATAAATCTAGCAAAAAATGTCAAGACATCTATAGACAAAACCACAGAACATTATGGAGCAAAAATAAAGGAAATATGTTTACGTAATGGAATCATATGAATTGTCATATTGGAAGAGTTACAATTATAAAAACTTCCATTTTTGCCCAAGCGCGATAGTTCATGCCTGTAATCCCAGCACTTTGGGAGGCTGAGGCAGGCAAATCACTTGAGGTCAGGAGTTTGAGATCAGCCTAGCTAACATGATGAAACCCTATCTCTACTAAAACTACAAAAAATAGCTGGACGTGGTGGCAGATGCCTGTAATCTCAGCTATTTTTGAGGCTGAGGCAGGAGAATTGCTTGAACCTAAGAGGTGGAGGTTTCAGTGAGCAGAAATCACCCTGCTACATTCCAGCCTGGGCAACAGAGCGAGACTCTGTCCCAAAAAATAAAAATAAAAACAAGATTCAACTTGACACAATAAAAATCCCAGCAAATTTTGTGTGTGTCATTAAGACAATTTAAAAAATATTTTATGGAAACTGAGAGGGTAAAGATTAGCCAACCCAATTCTGAATAACACAAATATAAAGTTGGAGGCCTCATAATACCAAAAATGAAAGTTTATGTAGCTGCAATCATAAAAGTAGTATGCTAAAAGTACAAACTTAGACAAATTGATCATTGAACAGAATATAGCCTCCACTAAGAGACCTATTCGCATCTCATTAATTCATCTACTATAGTGCGATGAGAGAAAGAATAGTGTATTTGATAATGGTACTGGGTCATTTGGATATCCACCTGGAGAAAGAAATTAACCTTGATTCTTTCCTAGCTCATGTTATACCTAAAAACAAATAACAATTGATTTTTTAAACTCTAAATATGAAAAGTAGAACAATGAAATTTCTGGAAGATAACAAAGAGCTTATCCTTCTGAACTTGCGGAGCAAAGCCCTCTTAAACTGCACACACATTAAAAAATACTAATCATAGCCGAGCGAAGTGGCTCACGCCTGTAATCCCAGCACTTTGGGAGGCCGAGGCGGGCGGATCACGAGGTCAGGAGATCAAGACCATCCTGGCTAACACGGTGAAACCCCGTCTCTACTAAAAATACAAAAAACTAGCCAGGCGTGTGGTGGGCGCCTGTAGTCCCAGTTGCTAGGGAGGCTGAGGCGGGAGAATGGCGTGAACCCGGGAGGCGGAGCTTGCAGTGAGCTGAGATCCGGCCACTGCACTCCAGCCTGGGCGACAGAGCGAGACTCCGTCTCAAAAAAAAAAAAAAAAAAAAAAAAAACTAATCCTAAAACAGAAAATTGTTAAACTAGACAGTATTAAAATTAACAGTTTTGACTTATCAAAAGAAACTATCAGAAGACAAACGCAAGCCACAAAGCGGGAGAAGTTACATGTGATACCAATACTCAACAAAAGACTCGTATCTAGAACGCAAAGGACGAATGGAACTCTCATATATTGCTGGTGAGAAAGTACGTTGGTACAGCCACTTTGGAAAATTGTTTAGCAGCCTCTATTTAAGCCGGAGCATTCAATCTCACTCCAAATACTCAACAGAAATATATATATTTGTGTGCAAAGATGTATAAAATCTTATTCTAAGAAATATGATATATAGTAGCCAAAAATTGGAAGTAAGCTAATTAGACATTAATATCAGAATGGATAAAAAATTCCATTATGTTTATACAAGTAATGTACAGCAATGAAAATGAAAAACAATAGCTAGTTTAAAAATAAAAATTCTGCCTTTAATAATCAGTGACTTTCTAGGTTTTATTAAATAGTATGTAATTTATGTCAGCAACAAAATGATCTTGGTAATATCTTGGGTGTTTAACAGTACTTAACATTCATATATTTTCATATAATACATTCAAGTGCTTATTCCCTTTCAAAAAGAATTGTTGATTGCACTTGTCTTACAGGTACTTGGATCATCGAAGCCAGAGTTGCTATTGAATAAGCATACAAAAAACTTTCAAGTATAGTTTCAAGTATAGTTAGTTGATCCCTCTTAGAGAGATTTGATTTCAATTTTAATTTTAAATATAGTTTTTCTATGTGGTATGGCTGTTTTACAATGCATATTTAATACTTTGAGATTCAAAAAAGTGAAATAATTTAAAATATTTCATTAATCCCAACACTTTGGGAGGCTGAGGTAGGAGGATTTCTCAAACTCAGAGTCTGGGACCAGCCTGGGCAACATAGTAAGACCTCATCTCTGTAGAAAGAAACTTTAAATTAGCTGGGTGTAGTGTCACATACCTGTGGTTCTGACTACTTGGGAGGCTGAGGTGTGAGGACTGCTTGAGCCTAGATTGCAGTGAGCCATGGTCACACCACTGCACTCCAGTCTGGGCAATGGAGTGAGATCTTCTTGTCTCAAAAATAAATGAACAAATCTCATATTCTTTTTTTCTTATATCGGGGGTTAATTTCTCTCTTTTACGTGGTGTAAAGATCAACACATACTCCAGCATGAGAAAAAGAAGAGAAAATCTATCCACAATTTCACAAAAATCATTTTGAAAAGACCATGTTGAGATCAAATTAATCAGGATGATGCTCTTGCACAATCTCTTTAAGTTTACAAAGTGCAGAGTTTATACGACTCCTTTTTAAATAACATCTCTTATTTGTATAGAATTATACATTATGAGCTGTTATTTTGCTTGATCCTTTTAACCGCCATGTGAGACAGACAGGCTAGAGGATATTAGCTCCATTTTAAAGACAAAGAGTTGGAAAACTATACCAACATTTAGTTTAAGACAGAGCTGGGATAGAAGACCTGGGCCTACATACTCACAACTGCTTTCTACCATGACTTTGTGCTACGTCATTTTAAAGTAATCTGATTTCACAGTGTTTTATAGTGTAAGAGTAACATCTATAGCATCTACTCCTGGCAGGTTAACTCTGGAGCCAACCAACCTAATTAATTACCTCATAACTTGGCGCATTTTAAGGCACGGTTATACTCCTAACTCAATTTCCCAGCTATGTTTCAGAGTCCCCTGAGCCAAAATTGTAATAAAACGAATGGGAACGAACCAGGGAATGCAAGGCCGTTTTCAAATTTAACCTAAGCCTGGTACATCCTCACCAGTTACTCAGATGGCAAGCTAAGGCAGCAAAGTGAAGGGAGGAGAGGGAAGGCCGACTTAGAAGTCAACACTAATGAAAAACACAAGCAGTATCAGATCCACTTTTTTCAGGAATAAAATTCCCAGAAGCCCTTTTGCCGGTCTACTACATCATTACCAGCAGGACAGAGGGCTCTATTTCTGGGGACTAGAATATGAAAGGAAAAGGTCAATTAAGCTGCCTGCCTGGGGCCAGCACTCCTTTCAGCCTGGTTTTCACTATTCTTCATCTGAAGAAAGAAGCCAGAATATTGACCTGTGCCTTAAAGCAAGTAGGAAGCCCAAGCATCCTGCCTGACACCACCCTGCTGGGCAGAGAAATGACTGGGTGAGGAACCAGTGAATTTTCCTCATCTATCAAAATGGGTTTTTTTTTCATAACTTTTTTTTTTTTAATTCTAGCCTTAGTATCTCCGCGTTGCTCAATGAACAAATCAGCCACTTTTTTTTGTTTTTGTCTTTTTGCATGGGGTGCAGTGGTCTATGCTCTTAACTATCTCTTGAAATGTTCTTGCCTTTCCACTGTTTTTGCAAATCTATCCTTCCTCTGAGGTCCAGTTTAAGCCACCTTACTGCTTCACCATCTTTAGCCTCTTGGCCTCTTAAAATGAAAGCTGCCCAAGGCAGGGATTAACATCTCCAGGTAAATGTCCAGGGGCAGTAAAGGCAGTAAATGGACTTTCTCTTTCTAGTGTTTCTTTAAGATTGAGGAAATCTGCTGCCAGAAACACCAGCCCTACCCTCTCACCCACCACCTTCACGTCAACCTGGCCTTGTGCTTCTTTCATCCCAATTGCTTTGTGTGCCCAGTCCTCAATGAATCAAGGAGACAGAGAAGGCTCTAGGGACCAGACAACCGTCATGCCTCCCCTGAAAAGCATGAGTGCAAGGAAGAGTGTGGATGTCGGAACCAAGGAGAGTTCTTTTCTTTTCTTTTTTTTAAATGTTAATGGGTACCTAGTGGATATATATATATATATATATATATATATATATATATATATTTATGGCATATAAGAGATATTTTTATATAGGCATGCAATGCATAATAATCACATCATGGAAGATGGCATATCCATTCCCTCAAGCACTTATCCTTTGTGTTACAAACAATCCAATTATATTATTTTAGGACTTTTAAACGTACAATTAAATTACTATCAACTACAGATACCTTGTTGTGCTATCAAATACTAGACTTGATTCATTCATTCTAACTATTTTTTGTGCCCATTAACCATCCCCACCTCCCTTCCCCAACCCCCACTACCCCTCCTAGTCTCTGGTAATCATCCTTCTATTCTCAATTAGAGTTCTTTCAGGAAGGAGGAGGGGGATGAGTGCATGATCAACTGGGTCTCCTGTACTTCCCAAACAAGTGGTAGGCATGTCAATGTTATGGAGCACATCTCTGTTTGTGCTACTTTGGCACCACACTTTCCCCTGCCTGTCTCCAGCCCCCAGCAGCTAGGGCTTTGCTACGTCTACTGCACACCACTGTCATCAGCATTCATGCCTAGTTGCTGAAATGAATGGCAAGTGACTGTTTTTCATTATACTTCTCAGGAGTGGCAACTGAGTCTTTCCAGAGTTAATTAACCTACACAAGCCCATAAAGGGCCAGCAATAGACTTAATATCAAGAATGCACCTCCTGACCCCTCTTCTTCTGATCTATGTTTCAATTATTAACCTGGGCTCCTGAAAAGGACACAGGCAGCTCTCATCACGCCAATTCTGTGTTACTGAATAGGCGCTTAGTTTCATTTATGTAACCAAAACACGCCATGAACTTTTTTTTTTCATTTTTTATAACACCCAGCTCAACTCAATTAATTGTTCTGGTTACAGTAGTCCTAATTTTTATCCATCTGATTAACTGGAGAAAAATCCAAATACATTTCAAATGATAAATCTTTCATGATTTGGGAGATTTTATACAAATGTACATTTGACAGTGCTAATTTAAAGCAAATATCAAAGTTGATTAAACATTCTCAAGATAAGAGGGATAAACGATTGGATTATTTTTTAGATTTAACTACCAATCATAAGCTGCTATGAGCAGAAATATTGTGATGTCCATTTTTAAAAATAATTATTTGGGAAATATCCAAGAAGAACTATGGAAGAGGGTCAAGAATGTATGCACAGAACATTTGTATTCTTTACTGTGTAAACACTAATTTATTTATTGAAATCATACACTATTAAATATTTATTAAATAAATTCGCATTTTGCTGAGCTTCCCTCCAAAATCATTAATATGGTTTGTGGCTATTGATGTAGCCAGGGCTATGATTGTTTCCCATGTCTCTTTTCCAATTGTTTGCTAACTATTTATTCACCAAGCACCATCCCCCAGAGTTTAATCTAACTGTGCAGTTATTCTCTAAAAAGCTAGTGAAGTAAAAGGTTTTTGAAAATCGTGGAGCTCTTATTGAACCACTGGGCTTATGTTAACCAATTCTCTTATTTCACCAATGCATCCAAAAAGAGCTTTCACGATTTACCCAACACCTTGAAACTAGCATCATCTTTTAAATAAAGGGAAAGAGTTATTTTTTATTGTGATGGACAGTTATTGATTAGAATTGCACTTCTTTGGGAAGAAATTTGGGGTCTAAGAGCAGGTTCATAAACCTAAAAAAGAAACCTATATGGGGGTCTGGGGGAAGGATAGCATTAGGAGAAAAACCTAATGTAAATGACGAGTTGATGGGTGCAGCAAACCAACATGGCACATGTATACCTATGTAACAAACCTGCATGTTATGCACATGTACCCCAGAACTTAAAGTATAATAAAAAAATTAAAATTGTAAAAAAAGAAAAATTCAAGTTCAAAAAAGGAATGAATCCCCCAAAAACCCCAGTATAAAAACTGAAGAAAGAGAGATTTATCTGTAGGTATTATCCATTCACCTTACAATTCTCAGAACCACTTGCAGGGCAAGCTAAATGCAAACAATAAATAAGCAAGTAGACAGATAAACAGAAACAGCAAAAGTGAAAAAGTACACATTGCCAAGAAAACATTAAACTCATCCTCTCTGCTGGAAAATGAGCAGAACACATTCAACAGCTGAGAATATGCAGCCTCACGGTGCTCTCCCAGGTAATGTATAAATGAGACACAGCATCCAGGGATGACAGCCTCTGAAAACCTCAATTGGTCTCTCTATGTCTTAGATTTAAAGTATAAAGCATACATTTTCTCTCTTATTTCTCTGCTTTGGTTAATACTAGATAAAAATTCTTTCTCTAGTAATCTCAAACAATACATTAATAAGAACATTTTCCATATGTAATTTAATATTATTTTCATATTTGTCATATTCATACCAAAAAGAATCATATTTTTATTCACACACACACACACACACACACACGCACACACACACACACACACAGCTTTCTCTGGTCCTACTGGCTAATGTATCCTAAACTTTTGGTATTTCATTACAGCAGTTCTTTGCGAGAAATGCTTTTATTCTGCAGAATTCAATGAACAAATTAAACTACTAGGAAGAGAGATATTCCAGGTAGGAAATTTTTCGTAAAATTCCTAAATTCCACATTTCTAAAAATGCGACCAAATATTTACACTGAAAGCATGGGTAACAGCTAAAATTGCCAATTTAAAATTTCTGTCATATATCGAGGCCTTAATCTAATTATAGAGGAATTATCTACACTTTTCTTTCTAAGATTTATTGGCAATTTTTTTTCGAAGTAAATATAACAACCAGGAGCTATTCTGCCCATTTTTATCTTCCACATTAAATGCTGAGTTGTCACCTAAGAGCATTATTATTTTGTTATGACTAGATTTTACAATAGTCATTGTGTAATAAATGCTTTGAAACTGATCCCAACAACAGATATAATACCTTTTTTTTTTTTTTTTTTTGTGAGACGGAGTCTCGCTCTGTCGCCCAGGCTGGAGTGCAGTAGCGCGATCTCGGCTCACTGCAAGCTCCACCTCCCGGGTTCACGCCATTCTCCTGCCTCAGCCTCCCGAGTAGCTGGGACTACAGGCGCCCGCCACCGCGCCCGGCTGATTTTTTGTATTTTTTAGTAGAGACAGGGTTTCACCGTGTTAGCCAGGATGGTCTCGATATCCTGACCTCGTGATCTGCCCGCCTCGGCCTCCCAAAGTGCTGGGATTACAGGTGTGAGCCACCACGCCCGGCCTTTTTTTTTCTTTTTTAAAAACACTATAAAATAGATTTTTAACTGTTAGGAAAAAATACTTTTTCTGTAAACCTTCTCTTCTCATCTTGGGCATGTACATGCATAACTTTTACATAGTTTTAATCAGGACCACATATAATCTTTTTGTTTCCCACTTTTTTCACTTAGCATAATTTCATAAATTTTGCTTCATTATAATTTCCAGATGAATAATTTCTAGCAAAAAATTGGTATGAGTCAGATTGTCACCATGCCCTCATAATTATTGTCTTAGTAGCTGCATAATATTCTAACACATTGATATACCACAATTTAATTAGACATTTGTGATTAGTGGACATTTGCACTGATTCCCATTTTCTACCATAAATAACCCTGCAGTAAATATATATGTGTATAGTCCTTCTCATCATCTTCGGATTATTTCTTTAGGATAAATTTCCAAGAATGGGAAATTACTGATTTTATTGCCAAAATGCTTTCCCTTTTAAATTGCTGTCAGGAATTTGTGAGTTTAGTTGTTTTCCTATACTCCATTAATGTTGAAAATTGTTATTTTTAATTTTTGCAAACATATTTAAAATACCTCATTGTTCTTTCATGTTTTAATATTATTTTATTCATTTAATAATTAATGAGAGTGAACTTTTTAATGTCTTGGATAAATTATTATTCAGCATATTTTAATGGAGGTTTGTTGAGCACTTACTATATGCCACGTGCTGAGGTGAGGGCTGCAGATATAATTATAAATAAAGTGGTCAGGCACGGTGGCTCACACCTGTAATCCCAGCATTTTGGGAGGCCAAGGAGGGTGGATCACTTGAGGTCAGGAGTTCAGGACCAGCCTGGCCAGAATGGTGAAGCCCTGTCTCTACTAAAAATACAAAAATTAGCCAGGTGTGGTGGTGCATGTTTGTAATCCCAGCTACAAGGGAGGCCAAGGCAGAAGAATCGCTTGAACCTGGGAGGCGAAGGTTGCGGTGAGCCGAGATCGCATCACTGCACTCCAGCCTAGGCGACAGAATGAGATCCATCTCAATAAATAAATATAAATAAATAAAGCATGATTTTGACCTAGAGGAGCTCGCAAAGTAGAGTATGTCAATGTCCTTCATTGATGTACAATTGAAATTTATTTCTTGCCCTTCTTAATGATCAATTGACATTTGTAGAGTTCCTACCTTTGTAACTTTAGTTTACATATACGTGTTTTGAGAAATTTTTAAAATTCAAAAACATTCAGCTATAAGAACAATGAATGCAGAGATGCTCACCACCAAAGGTCAAATGTTAACCTTACTTATATAGATATATCAAGTCTTTTCATTTCAATAAAGAAACTAAATTTGGAGTCCTTTTTTCTTCCCATTTCAAATTCTCCCTTTTCCTAAACAACCACTGTCATAAATTTTGTTTGTATATTTTCAATTAATTGTAAAATTAAACTTTAAATTTTAAAAATGATTTATGATTAATATAAAGTTTTCTGAGGATTTTAATTCATGTATATAATATTATACTAATATATGTACACACACAAACACATACATATAGTTTTGTAACTTCTCTTTTACACTTAGCATTGATTTTGAGACAGATTCTTGTTGCAATATAAATAATTACCTCATTTCTCTTAATTGCTGTATATATTCCATGATATAGATATATTTATTTATCTATGCCCCTATTAATGGACATATAAATTGTTTCCTTCTTCCTTCAAAAACTGTGCTGTAATAAATATCCTTATACATAATTCTTTGTGGATAGATATGAGTTTTCTCTAGTGGATAGATACCTTGAAATGGAATTGTTGGATTGTAAACTATGAGCATTTTCAGTTTCATTGGATACTGTAAAATGATTGCGCCAGTTTATTCCCCCAACCATAGTATATGAGAATTCCTGTTTTCTAGAATTTTCTGACCTCAGAGTTTTAAATTATCACCAGTTGTATGCACAAGAAATGGCAATTGCTTATGTATTTATATCCTTGAGTATTAGTAGTAAAGACATTTTTCCTCTTAAGTTTCCCAGTCTGTAAATTGTCTAGTCACATAATTGGATCAGTTCTTCTATTACATTCTTTACATGATGATGATGATGATGATGATGATGATTGATGATGGCATGATAATGTACTTTTACTATATAGAGCAAATGTTCTTAGTGCTTCACACATATTAACCTAAATGAATCCTCAGAGCAGCCATATGAGACAATTTCTGTAATTATCCTAATTTTACAGATCAGGAAACTGAAACCCAAAGAGACTAAACAGCTGATTCAAAGTTAGGGAGCCAATAAGTGAAGGAACCACACTTTAATCCTAAACAGTGTGGGTCCAGACTGTTAAACTTGCTGCTAATAGTGCCAATCACACTGGGTGAAGTAATTAGTCTCATAAAATAGGAAGACAGAACTAACCCCAACCTCATATAATTTACATACACTGGTTCATCTTTCTCAGCATATTTTGTTTTACGAAATCAAAACCTATATAGGTGGAACAGATGTCAAAATTAACTACAAATATAAAATATTTTAGGCGATTTTTGATATTTTTGATCAATCCAATATCTTCTTTTTGTAGAAATCAAGATACACACAAGTATATTTAAAATGTATTTTAAAAATCACTCTATATCCAAATTCCCAGATTGTTAAACTTTAGTGTATCTCTTAAAATAAATTAATAATTATTTAATTTTTAATGGTTGAGTATTTTTCTTCCTTTTCCACTATATCTAGAATTTAAAGTTTTTGGAATAACAAATTATTTTCAGTATAAATTAAGGAGGCAATAATGAATGCACTTAAATATATATATATATATATAATTAGCATATGTTATTAAACCAAATTGGAATTTTTTTAAAGAAACACAGTTCAGCTCTACTGACACAAATAGAATAAATTATTGCACACCATTGTAGAGGGGATAAGTCAGTAAAAAACAAAAGAGTAATAGGTTTTACCGAAATGGATATTACTCCAAACGTCCAACGATAGGCAGACTATAGTGTGATTTTTCATGAGTGGTAAAAATAAACAAAACTATTTGCAGATAAATTCTGTCAGCCAGGCAATCTGGACTAAAAGCTTACCAAAAAGAAAAAAAAAAAAAAGGACTTTTACAGACATGTTGTGTGGAAAGCAATTTTCCCTGCTGAGTATGCCCATCAAGATAGAGATCTTAAAAATGTTGGTTGTTATAGTGAAGGTAGATGAAAAGGTAAATGTTTTATGTGTGCTGCCTCTCAAGATGACATAACAGAACCGATATTTTTAGTGAGTCAAGTTAGTGTTTATCACCATTTTTCTCACTGAGCATATTTATTTGGATTTAGAAAGGCTCCCCGAGCCAGACTACTTTTAGGCAGCTCAGGCTCTTAACTAAACTTCTCCCCACCCTACCACATCAGATACTTCTCTTCTACCAGCACAGTGCCTAAGCTTACAACATTAGTCAGAGTTTAGTCCTGATAGCTCCTGTCAAGAGGCAAATCTTCTGTCTGGAAAGGGGTACAATACATGGGTCCATTGCCATCCATTAATATCATTTATTGTTGGTGTTTCCATCGTCAGTTACCAAAGCATTGAGAGAATAGATGAAAGTTACGCTTTCAAAAGATAACAACGAAAGCACAAGTCTAGAAAGGAGTTTCCCAAATTTTGCTTTTTCGAGAAATATCTAAGTACTGTTAATGGGATTCCATTAGGAAGTACAGAAGAGTCTAGTTAGCTCTTCATACAGTTAGAGGACACATTGCCATTTTAAAAGCTCTGCGAAGTCTTCTAGGAAGAAACTTTTTTTCTTTTAATTTGTGGAATTTACCCTGAATGAAAACTGTAATAACAGAATGTGTATTGACAGTCAGAATGAAGCTCCAATGTGTGTCTCTCACAATAGGGTACAAGCTCTTTGATAGGGTGATTGACAAGGTATAAGATAGGAAAGTTTGATACCCACCGACAAGGGTAGATCAGAATGCATATGCAACTAATTATTTCTAATTAGAAAAATCCTCCAAAGTATAAGACACAGCTTTAAAAATATTAAAAATTAAATACACATTGTCATAAGCAATCATGTTGAGCGTAGCTTTTCCTGATGAGGTGCCATCAGGATGTGATAGGGAAACACACGGAAGTTAGCCTCACAAGTCCCCATGTGAGTTCCTGTTCTGCCACTCATTACCTAGTGATGTATGGAAAATTTGTCATTGTAAAGCTCTATATAAATGCAGAAAATTATTGGAATCTAAGAATTGTGGGTACATTCATAGGATAGCTGAATCTTTCTATATACCCCCAAATAAATGGAATGCTCGGAATATTTTAAGGATTTCTGGCGTTATTTTGTCTTTTGTTGTTGTTGTTGTTGTTGTTGCAGATTAGGGCTAAAATGAATAAAGCTGCTGTAAACACTTATGTTCATGTCTTTCTGTGGACAAGTTTTTGTTAGGTACACCACCGTACCTGAGTTTTCCATTTCATTAGATTTTCAAGTTTTTCTGTCTGTAACGATGCTGCACTCTGGTTCAGTCATCAAGTGGGATGTTCTTTCATTTCTTCAATAACATCTAATGCTATTCTGATTTCTTTTTGGTTTGTTAAGAACTGACAGGCTACTCCTAAATATCATAGGAGTGTATGCTGATTGTGTGTATTTTGTTTTGTTTTTGCCTTTTGATGATTGGGATAAAGCAGAACTCTTTTAACAATCATGTGTCCACAGAAAAGACCTGCCCAAGAGTGTTCATTGCAGTATTTTTTTTATTACAGCTGAAAACTGGAAGAAGGGAACAAATATTCATCAAGAAGAGAATGAACACATTATGCTATTATGTATTCATAACTGGAGTGCTATAAAACAATAAAAAGAAATAAACTACTGGTACATACAATATGGATCAAACTTATTGTGTTGAAGGAAAGAATCCAGACATGAGAGAGTACATCCTGAATAATTTCTATTTCTTTGAAAGTTAAGAACAGGCAAAAACTAATCAGTGGTTATAGAATCGGAATAGTGGTTACTTCTGGTAGTGAGAAAGTAGGGAAGGGGTATGACTGGGAACGCTATAGGGGAAAGTCACTAAAAGTGTTTTATATTTCGTCAAGATGGTGGTTAACCAAATGTTTACGCACAGAAAGGTGCACTCATTTTGCACACTTAAAATGAGTGCACGTGTTTACTTCACTGTATGTCATCCTTCAATTCAGTGTTTTTCTTTAAAATCAGAAATTTTACATCCTTCGTATCTACTCTTTGTCAATATTACATCTAAATTCAAATTTATTTTTTCATGTTACATTTATTTCTTCAAACATAATTGATTACTTTCATGGGCTCTCCATGGTACTAGAAGCTGAAGGCTATAGTGAGTGGGGCATCCATGATTGCTGCCCTTAGACAGTCCTCAGCTCAGAAGGAATGACAGCAATGGATGAAATAATTATAAAATCTCAAGGGTACAAAAGGGAGTGTGAAACCCAGGGCACTAGCCTAATCTGAGAGGTCAGAGAAGGAATTACCTTTTAACTGGGACATCAAGAATGAGCTGAATCTATCTAAACGAGGAATGTTTGCTAGAGGGAATAGCATGTGCAAAAATTCTTGAGGCAAGAAAGGTGTTCTCACCATTGAGCAGAGGCTCCTGGGGCAGGGAGAGCTAGCGTGTGCAGCTGGAGAGGTAGCAGGGCTCAGAGAGATATTAAGTCAGTCAGTGAGAATAATGCAGCTGTTCAGATACACATGACAATTTCAAATTAGAGATTATTTCAAATTTGCTTGGAGCTGCTGCAGTCTTATATCACTGTCAACACCCAATTGATTATTTTGTAGTGGTTGTCTGGTATTGAGAAAATTCAAATTAATATGGATAAATGGTTATGAATCATTTTTAATATCCTTCCTAGCAATCCCAGGAGACTTCATGATTCAATAGAGATGGCAGGAGACTCTTTTCTTCAAGTTGGAAAAGCAACAACAACAAAAACCAAGCCAACTGACAGCACAGACTAACACAGTTTTACACTAGCGATTGCATTTTGTCAACTTCATATTTATGAGAAAAACACATGTGTACTGTATTTTAAACCACATTTTAAAATACGTGTTTAAAATAATATTCTGATACAAATTTTGTAGAAACTCTGAGGCACTCAGTGTGAAAATCCCTAGTGTTGTAGACCAAAGGATTTTGGGTTGGAGTTTCATCTTGAACCTCTCTATACAAATGTGAGCAAGTCTCAAACTTCCTTTTGATCATTTATGAAATATCTGCTCTGCATTCCAACTGTATTAGTGTCAGCTACTTACGTAGAGCGAATCAGTTAGTCACCTGCCTTGCTCAAAGAACACCAAGCGTCTTTCAGGTGGCATCAAGCCCAGCTCTATGCCCTGAATCTTGATTGGTAGAAATCTATCAAGGTAATCCCATCCTTCTGGCCGGGTGCTCACTTCCTCAGCCTCTCTTGCAGCTCAAGGTGTCCATATGGCATAGTTCTAGAAAATAAATTGCAAGAGAAAAATATACTTGGGGACTTCTGGGGAATATTTTCCTCTCTTATAGAAGGAACCCATTTCCTTCCTTCCTTCCTCCTTTAATTGCTGTCACCTGAGGATATTTTGCTTGGTGCCACTGCACCCATTGTGTAAGCATCAGGAGAAAGTAAGAGAATTACAGGCATGCCCACTCAGCTCTCTGGCATCAAGGAGCTGTCGAATGATCACTGGTTTAGCCACTTTGCAGGTGGTGTGACTTCTCTTTGGCTTAGTTTTCTCATCTGAAAAATGGGAATAATAATGAACTTTCCTGGAATTGTTATGGTATGAAATCAGTTGAGATATGTGAGAGGCTCAGAACATTGTCTTCTATAGTGTAAATGCTTAAAAGTGTTTTCCATCCTCTTCCTCTTCTTTATCATCATATGTCTTTCTTTTCTACTCAGAGATTTTCAAAATGAATCTAAATTACGTCAAATCTCATTCACAGCATAGAATGCCAAGGGAGGCTCTAGTGATTTCTCTGCTCTTGTGCGATTATACCTATTGATTTCTTACAGGTGCTCGTACTGAGAGCACATCAGCTACTGTGAGTAATGAAAACTCCTTTCCAAAACTGAGGCCAGTCTCGGAGGGATCAAGCTCTCATTTGCGTGCCCTGTGCTATATACTAGGTTAAGTTCTGTATGCATAATATGCATTTTAATTATCACTGAATCACATGAGACTGACGAAATATTGCACTCTTTTTATAGCTGAGGAAACCAAGGCTCAGAGAATTTGCTGAGTTTGCTTCAGGATCTAATAAGTGACAGAGGCAGTAAGAAGCCTGGCCCCCTGGCCAAATAAACAATAAAGTGCAGGCCCTCTCCAACATGGCGATGCACTGGAGAAAGAACACCCAGGCTTGATGGCAGGTGATGAATGAGGGGAAAGAACAGTTCATGGAGAAACCAACACAATGACTCAGGCACTATAGGTGATCTATTGGCTTAAACTACTGCCACCACTTTGCAGAGGTGAAAGGCCAGGGAGAAAGACAATGGCAGAAAGCAAGAGGGAATGGTGCTTTCATGCCCTGATGACTTTACTTTTATTTTCATTTTGAGACAGGATCGCTCTCTTTCTGTGACCCAGCTGGAATGCAGTGGCACAATCATGGCTCACTGCCACCTTGAACTCCCAGGCTCAAGCAATCCTCCCACCTCCACCTCCAGAGTAGCTGGGAAGTGCCACCCCTGCCAGCTAAAGTTTTAGTGTTTTGTAGAGACAGGGTCTCCCTATGTTGCCCAAGCTGGTCCCAAACTCCTGGGCTCCAGTGATTCTCCTGCCTTGGCTGCCCAAAGTGCCGGGACTACAGGTATGAGTCACCGTGCCCAGCTCATTTCCTGATTAGTTTAAATGGAGTCTTTCATTTTTTTGTTTTTCTATTTTACTTTAAGTTCTGGGATACACATGCAGAACATGCAGGTTTGTTGCATAGGTATACATGTGCCATGGTGGTTTGCTGCACCTATCAACACATCATCTAAGTTTTAAGCCCCACATGAACTAGGTATTTGTCCTAATGCTCTCACTCCCTTTGCCCCCCACCCGCCAACAGGCCCCAGTACATGATGTTCCCCTCCCTGTGTCCATGTGTTCTCATTGTTCAACTGCCATTCATGAGTGAGAACATGTGGTGTTTGGTTTTCTGTTCCTGTGTTGGTTTGCTGAGAATAATGGCTTCCAGCTTCATCTATGTCCCTGCAAAGGACATGAACTCATATCTATGTCCCTGCAAAGGACATGGACTCATGCATAGTACTCCATGGTGTGTATGTGCCACATTTTCTTTATCCAGTCTGTCACTGATGGGCATTTGGGTTGGTTCCACAAGTCTTTGCTATTGCAAATAGTGCTGCAAAAAACGTAGGTGAGCATGTGTCTTTCTAGTAGAATGATTTATAATCCTTTAGGTATATACCCAGTGATGGGATTGCTGGGTCAAATGGTATTTCTGGTTCTAGATCCTTGAGAAATTGCCACACTCTCTTTCATGATGGTTGAACTACTTCACACTCCCACCACGAGTGTAAAAGCATTTCTGTTTCTCCACAGCCTCACCAGCATCTGTTTTTTCCGCTTTTTAATAATCACCATTCTAACTGGCATGAAATGTTGTCTCATTGTGGTTTTAATTTGCATTTCTCTAATGGCCAATAATAATGAGTTTTTTTCATATGTTTATTGGCCACATGAATGTCTTCTTTTGAGAAGTATCTGTTCATATCCTTTGCTTACATTTTGATGGGGTTGTTTGGTTATTTTCTTGTAAATTTCTTTAAGTTCCTTGTAGATTCTGGATATTAGCCCTTTGTCAGGTGGGTATATTGCAAAAATTTTCTCCCATTCTGTAGGTTGCCTGTTCACTCTGATGATAGTTTCTTTTGTTGTGCAGAAGCTCTTTTGTTTAATTAGATTCCATTTGTCAATTTTGGCTTTCATTGCAATTGCTTTTGGTGTTTTCGTCATGAAGTCTTTGCCCATGCCTATGTCCTGAATGGTATTGCCTAGGTTTTCTTCTAGAGTTTTTATGGTTTTGGGTTTTACATTTAAGTCTTTAATCCATCTCGAGTTAATTTTTGTAAAAGGTGTAAGGAAGGAGTCCAGTTTCTGTTTTCTGCATATGGCTAGCCAGTTTTCACAGCACCATTTATTAAGTAGGGAATCCTTTTCCCATTACTTGTTTTTTTCAGGTTTGTTGAAGATCAGGTGGTTGTAGATGTGTGGTGTTATTTCTGAGGTCTCCATTCTGTTCCATTGGTCTATGTATCTTTTTTGGTACCTGGGAGCATTCTCTTTGAAAACTGGCACAAGACAAGAATGCCCTATCTTACCACTCCTGTTCAACATATTATTGGAAGTTCTGGCCACGGCAATCAGGCAAGAAAAAGAAATAAAGGGTATTCAAATAGGAAGAGAAGAAGTCAAATTATCTCTGTTTGCAGATTATTTAGAAAACCCCATTGTCTCAGCCCAAAAACTCCTTAAGCTGATAAGCAACTTCAACTAAGTTTCAGGATACAAAATCAATGTGCAAAAATCACAGTTATTCCTATATACCAATAATAGACAAGCAGAGAGCCAAATCATGAGTGAAATCCAATTCACAATTGCTACAAAGAGAATCAAATATCTAGGAATACAACTTACAAGGAATGAGAAGGGCCTTTTCAAGGAGAACTACAAACCACTGCTCAAGGAAATAAGAGAGGACACAAACAAATGGAAAAAAAAATCCATGCTCATGGATAGGATGAATCATTGTTGTGAAAATGATCATACTGCCCAAAGCAATTTATAGATTCAATGCTATTCCCATCAAGCTACCACTGATTTTCTTCACAAAATTAAAAAAAAAAAAACTACTTTAAATTTCATATGGAACCACAAAAGAGCCTGCATAGCCAATCACATCAACTTTCAGGTGGCCCAAGGAGGAGGAGATGGACCCGCACACCCTAGCTAGCCAATTCTCTCCTCTTCAGTCTAACTACAGCCTTTAAAATTCAATTGATCTAACCCAAAGTTCTTCCTGGTCTTGAAGTGTGCATTGGTCCCTTTAAACGCACTGACCAGTCTCATTCACTTTCATTCCTGGTCTTCTCCACCCTTTTCGTGGTACCATCTTTTAGCTGAATTCTTCTACTCATTCTTGTGTGAACCAAACTCAGAGAGACACAGATGGATCCTGGAAACCTGTTTATCTAAGTTTTTACATATTTATATGCTGTCTGGATCTCTAAAAAATATAATATGGGATGCTGAAATACACACATTACAACCAAACTTTCTCCTTCTCCGTCTCTTTCTCTTCCTCTCCTTTAGTGATGACATCATTAAGAAGGGAAAATAAGGGTATAGACTAGAGAAGATTAGGTTTTCATACAAAAGTGTAAAATGCACATGATCAGATTCCATATACTTGTGAAGTCATTAAGAACATGGATTCTGGAGTCACATTGCCTGGATATTAATCCCACTTCTACAATTTATCTTGGCAAAGTGATTTAATTTCTTTGTGATTTGATATCCTTGTATGGTTGTAATATTACCCCATGTGATTGGTTGTGGCTTAAAATAGTCAAAAGGTGTACAAACAATTACAAAAGTGCCCAGCATATAATTTCTCTAAAAGTGTTAGCTCTTGCTAGAAGTAATCATAATTATTGTTGTTACTATACTGTATAGAGACTGAAGGATATGACATTTACTTTGGGTCTGCCTGATTTTTAGTAAACCCAATATCAGCTTTTCTGATTCATTATAAAAACAGAGAAGTTAAAATCATTCAATATATACTATCTGATAATTAGGACTATTCTTTTATTAAAAATTGCTCTTAAAAGATTTCAAAGTCATCAGAAGAAATGTATAGAAAAATTCAAGTTCTAACACATTAACTCATTTCCTATGAGATTTTGCTTTTTGAAAGTATTAGCAGGATCTTTAGAGGTATTTTCACTTTTTAAAAATTTGATTGTTTTTCAAAGTACTACCAAATAAATTTTTATCACTGTATTTCTTCATGCATGATTAGGAAGTGAGAGTAACTGGCCTTATATCTAGATTCATCTTAAAATAATGTTTTATGGAGTATCAAATAGCCAAATTATTACAACTACCTACTACAACACACACACACACACAAACAGTTTATGAATAAATTCCTACGAGTCTACTTTAATTGCAGCCCTGCCACTTAAACGTTATTAACAATTACAACTTGGGCAGTTAAATGGACATGGTGGAGAGTTTATTTTCAACCAAAAGTAAAAAATAATAATAAATCCTTAGCACTACATTTTCTAAAAAGACTTGGCATAAGTGCACGAGGTCCATTGACTAGAGTCACAGTTACAGTTGCTGAACTGAAAAATTAGCTGAAAGTTTGGACTAAAGTATTTTTTAAAATAATCTTTTGCTATGTAAATTATCTGATAAAATAATATTCAGATACATTTTACTCTTATTGCACCAGTAACCAAACATAGGCAAATGCCTTCACTCATTTATTTATTCAACAAGTTTTTTAAAAGTACCATGAGACAGGCATTGTACTAAGCCTAAGGGACTGAAAGGTGAATTAAAGAGACAGGGTAATTTCTCTCACAGAACTTACCTCCAACCCATGGGGAGGCAGAAAGGAAACAGACAGTTTCCATGTAGCCGAGTGTGATATTGCCCAGTGGGGCAGTACAGTGTGTACTATGGAGCTCTGGGTAGTGACACTTAACCACATGTTGGGGAGGAAGGGACAATTGAAGCTGAGGTCTGTGGAGCTTATGGAAATTAGTCAGAGGAAGATTGGGAGGGAGTAGATGGGGAGGACAGTATTCCAGCCAAATGAAGTATAACATGCTGGAAGTGTAGTAAGAGCCATATACAAAAGTTTACAGGCAACTTACAGCCTGGAGTTTCTTACTGCGTTTACAATGAGAAAATACCTGCTTAGACATCAGATCCAGTTTGATGCATAAAAGAACCACTCCCTTTCAAAACAATTTCGCTCAAAGAAGTGAATTTGATAATAAGCAGCACAGAGGAAAAGAGGGGTTTGATACCAACTGAACACAGTAACAATAAGCATTTCATTAGCAACTCCTGGGAGCTCAGTTGTGTGCTAAGTGCAATTAAATATGACTAAGGATTTAAGTTTTAATAAGGGAAAAGTTGCATACCTCTGAAAAACTGCAGTCAAAGTTTATGTAAATTAAGGAATGATGAAGTGGCATACAGATAGGGTGACCATACATCCCAGTTTTTCCAGGACAGTTTCCAGTTTATGCCTGTTGGCTCTGCACAAATAATAATAGTGCCTACTTTCACTCTCAAAAGCAACCTGGGTAATACAATAAAATTATATGTTATGATTCAGAAAAGGGGGTGAAAGTGGACTGGGTTATTGGGAAAGGTTTCATGGAGCTGGAGGGACTTGTAGTGGGGCTTAATGGCAAGGTGGGTTTCATTTGGAAGAAGTGCTACGTTACAACTGAAAATCAAACGCCAGTCAAGAAGCACCTGCCCACCATTTTCATGAAGTGAAGTCTATCTATTCATTCACTTCCTCATGCATTCATTCAACAAATATTTATTGACCACATACCCTGTACCAGGCACTGTTTAGGCACTGGGTCACACCAGTGAATAAGCTGGCCAAGGTCCAGCTCTCATAAAGTTCCAGTGTGGGGGGGGGAGTGGTGAGGGGAGCAGAATTTATTTCTAAATAAACTGGATATTTTCAGATAGTAATAAGTGCTCTGAAGGAAATCCAAAAGTGTGATATGTTAATGAGTAACTGCAAAGTGGCTACTCTAGAGAAGGCCCTCTGAAGAGCTGGACTGTGAGTTCTGACCTGAATGAAAAGAAGCAGCTACCCATGAAATGATGTGGGGAAGCATTCAGGGTATAGAGGAACACCCTGGCACAGGCATATGCGTGGGTCTAGAGCAGGGATGACATTTTGTCACAGAATTAGGCAAGGCAATTAAGGTAGGGGATGGCTGCTCAGAGAGACAGTTTGCATTTGATTTTAAGTGCAAGGGGAAGCCATTTACACAACAAACAGGCAAGTGGCATAAACTGAATCACGCTTTTAAAAGACCTCTCTGGCTGCTTTGTGGCAAACAGAACATAGGGGAGCTAAGACGAAGCAGGGAGGCCAGTAGAGACACAAGAATGAAAGTCGCCTTGTCTGAGTCGTTGCAGGGGAATCAGATGTATTCAATAGATGGATTCAAAATATATTTTGGAGGTAAGTTGACAGGGTTTGTTAAACGTTTTCTGAGGATGAGAAGGTGGGAAGTAAGTGGCACAAAAAATGAGAAATGCTCCCTGGGTTTGGCCCAAAATTAAGTGTGTGGTGGTATAAATATAATTATTGAAATGTTAGCACAGTTCCACTTTCAAGTGTCCATTCATGCTTTGACCAAATTAACCCTGAAAAAGGGAAATGCTGATTTATACTAAGAACTCTTAGAACAAAATCCATGTCCAATTCATCTCATTTCCTATGATGCTGAAATGTACCGTATGCACAACAAATCCTCAAAAAAATTAAAATGAATGAATGAATGAATGAAAGCTTTTCCTGTGAATTCATCTAGATATTTCAGGAAAACATCTGTGGCAATATAGAGTAAATCTGAGCACTAGGTGACTAGTTCATCTGTTTTCTCATTTATCATTTCTTTATTCCTTTAACACCTATTTATTTAGTGCTCAGTTTGTGCCAGGCATTGTGCTAAGCAGATATGTAAGTTACACAGTGCCAGTGCTAGGAAAGAAAAAAATTTGATGACAGCAAATGACAAAGAACTCTGATGACAAAGAACTCCAATAACAAAGAACTGAAAGTCAAAGAGGGTTTCTTTGAGGAAGAAATTCTAAAGGCAAAAACTTGATAGGAGGAAGTTCATATAATTAGAGGACCCAAAAGAAGCCTTTGTGGCTGGAGCTGAGGGGCCAGAGGGCTCATGATGAGATGCATCTAAGAGGTAGGCAGGAAGCAAAGTTTGCAGGGCCCTGGGGACTGAACTCAATGAAAGGTTGAAAGCAGAGAAGCTGTGATCAGATTTGCACCTTGGAAAGATCACCCTAGCTGCTGGTGGCCAATGAGTAGGCTGTAGAAGGAGGCTAATCAAAGAGTGGTAGCTGGTCATATTCTCTTTGCAGCCAATGCACATTCCTTAACCAATCTGGAACTATAACATGGCCTGACTAATTGTCTTTGGTGAGCTTTGGATGACAAAAGAAAAAAAGATAAAAAATGCAACACAGGCAAGAAGTTCGAGTAGTTGGCACATAATTTCAGATATCTAGGTAGTAGTCAAGGCTTTCCAAAAGTCCTAACCTCAGAATAAACTTTTGGCAATTTTACTATCCAAGAAGCAGCTAAGAAAATGTCATTATTTTGGGGGCTGGGGACGGTGGCTCAGTCTGTAATCCCAGCACTTTGGGAGATGAAGGCGGGCAGATCACGAGGTCAAGAGATTGAGACCATCCTAGCCAACATGATGAAACCCTGTCTCTACTAAAAATGCAAAAATTAGCTGGGCGTGGTGACGCATGCCTGTAGTCCCAGCTACTCGGGAGACTGAGGCAGGAGAATCGCTTGAACCGAGGAGGCGGAGGTTGCAGTGAGCCAAGATCATGCCACTGCACTCCAGCCTGGAAAAAGAGAGAGACTCTGCCTCAAAAAAAAAAAAAAAAAAAAAAGAAAAGAAAAAGAAAAAGAAAAAGAAAAGAAAAGAAAGAAAGAAAAAGAAAAAGAAAGAAAAAGAAAATGTCATAATTTTTTGGGCCAGGTTCGGTGGCTCATGCCTGTAATCCCAGCACTTTGGGAGGCCAAGGTGGGCGGACCACGAGGTCAAGAGATTGAGACCATCCTGGCCAACAAGGTGAAACCCCGTCTCTACTAAAAATACAAAAATTAACTGGGTTTGGTGGCGCATACCTGTAGTCCCAGCTACTCAGGGGGCTGAGGCAGGAGAGGATAGCTTGAACCTGGGAGGTGGAGGTTTCAGTGAGTCAAGATCATGCCACTGCACTCCAGCCTGGAAAAAGAGCGAGACTCGGTCTCAAAAGTCATTATGTTTTGTTAACTTTGATTTTAAACTAATAGCTTTTTCTTTTTCCATTTTAAGTGTAATGCATGTTTGTTATCAAAAGTTTAGTACATGGGCCTGGGGGAACGTAGGAAGACCCTGTTTCTACAAAAAAATAGCCAGGCATGGTGTACGTCTGTACCCCAGCTACTTGGCAGGCTGAGGTGGGAGGATTGCTTGAGCCTGCAAGGTCAAGGCTTCAGTGAGCCGTGATCGTGACACTGCACTCCAGCCTGGGTGACAGAGCAAGGTATTGTCTCTAAATAAATAAATAAATAAATAAATAAATAAATAAATAAATAAGAAATGTAGAAAGTAAGAAGAGAAAAATACTCTTAATATCACCCCAAAATAGCCTCTGATAATATTTTACTATATTTCTCCATAGACTTTTCATGCAACTTTCTTTTTTCTCCCACAGATTTGTTATCATGCTGTTTACACAATTTTGTTTACTTTTCACTTAACCTTGTAGCACAATCGTAATAGTAACTGTTTCTTTCTGACTTTGTCCAAGGTCTTAAGTAACCCTCTCCCTCCTCTCTAACCAGATATTCTGTTTATGGGTCACCTATCACAAAGTGCTGGTCTCCTACGTGTCCTGATATTGGCAAACCTTTAGAATATTTGTTTATTTTCTTCCTTGTCAGAAATGTCTGATTTCCCCCTGTGTTGATAAAAGATTACCATCTCACTGGAAAGGGGATGTGAAAAGCTGATAAAAATTTCAGAGGCCAATTTCTTCAAATAGTTGAACTGACCATGTGTGTCACCCAAACATCTACACTGTGACATTCCAAAGATAGAATCTAAGTTGTGTTACCATTTCCAAATATCAGAACTTTTGTAAATCCATGAAGTTAATATATGCTTCATTTTATTTACTAAAATGATTCCAGTTTAAGAAATTATTGTGAGCCAAATGAAAGACATCCTAGAAGTACTTTTCCTTCTTCAGGTTTGAGGAGTGGGGTGTATTGAAAAACAACATCATTTCCTTTGCCTGGGAAATAAATGAAATTGCAGTATGCTAAGTTGCACATATTTTTCATTAGCACTTAGCTACCGTGTCTACACTAAGATCCATTTATCTCATACATTTTTTTTTTCTTTTCAGATAAAACTTTCAAATGCTTCCATTTCACTGCCTGTTGGTTGATTGGATAATTTGAACATCAAAGGAAACTTTCATTTAATTTAAGCCGTAAAGTTGTCTTTTGCTTTATTAACTCTCAATCAATAAACAAGCAATTTGGAAATGTAATCAGGAAATGCTTCCGATTGGCTGACAATGTATCAAAGCCAGGCTTCAAGGCAACAGCAGGCTGTAACAAGCAGTTTATTACCAGTAGCTGTTACTGACATTAGTCAAAACCAAGAAAGATAAAATGGAATAAGAAATGTAATGCTGGAGGAGCCTTGGGCGCTGTGTTCTCTTCTTCCTTTTGAAAACTGCAAGCCTGTCTTTGATATGATAACAAATATAAACTGTTTAAAAACACCAAATGCAGAAAAACTGAGCCTAGCCTGTCATGGAGTTAATCCATTCCAGAGTGACACACAAATAGTGTAACATCCAGCAGATATATGTTATGGAAATATTTTGAATTGGATTTACATGTAGTGAGCAAATTGGAACTTTTGATTTTTACCAGATATTGTAATATGCATGTTCTCATATTAACGGAATGTAATCCTATTTGAAGATAATGAGTTTTCAACAGGCTCTGCAATTGGAAGCTACATGAAAAAAAATTATTTGGTTTTTAACTAGAGAGGGGTGAAGAGAATTGGACCCTAAATTTGCAGGGTAGCCTCACTTTCTATCAGCCAGCTGCATGTTATTTTGCCCTCGGTTACTGCTTACCAAGAGATGTCTGGGATTGATGGGTTTTAGGCTTTTTTCCCCCTCTTTATCTCTGGACTGTCCATTGCCATGGGCAAATAGCAAAGCACAGAGCACTTGACAGGGATTTTTCTTTGCACACATCACTCCTTACAGTCATTCTAAACAGTCTGTGCATATCTTTCATACAATTAAAAAAGGAGAGAAGGGAAAATATCCTTTACCCTTGTTGGTTTGAAAACTCCTTTAGATATTGAGTACAGATTCGCAGAATTATTTTTCATTGCACTCAGAAAATTATAAGCCACACTGATAGCAAAATCAAATAGACTTAACACAAAGGGGAGATGAAAAGAACCAAGAAGGGATTCTATTTTTTATTGCTTTCAGAGGCATCTCTGCCTTGGCACGTCGGCCATGCTGAGCCCGGCTACCTTTTCATCACCATGTCAGGAGTTCCTCTCCTAGATCAGCTAGAGATCTCCATATTTCAAAATAAATAAAATATATATTGTTTGATGAAGCTTTCCTTTAGGGGCCTTATATCGAAATGAGTCTATGAGACCTGGCTGGTGGATTCTGCTAGGATTACTGACCATAATCTCCATCTCCTATTTTCTCCAGTGGCCAGGCGTATTATATAGTAATTTTTCTGTGAATAACTAGCTAACCACTTGCCCTATTTGTCTTCAACACATAAGTAAATGTACTGAAGCATTACAAAAGCTCCTCTTAGCAAATGGTGCATAATTTGGTGCATGGGTATTTCAGTCTTAGCTTGACTACCACACTATTAAGCTGCATGATAGGTCTCTTGAAACATTCTTTTAGTTTGTTTTCTGTTTATAGGTTAAGAAACTATGGTATCCTAAAAATCTATACATGTGCAGAGTTATCCATTTTTCTCTTGTAACTACTGTAATGATGAAAATAAACTCTCTGAGCTGATTCGGCTACTTGGTTTTGACTGACATCTTTTGAATAGATTTAGACAAGCTAAAAATTTTGACTCATTTGGTATACTACAAATATTAGGAGAAAATAGCTTCATTAATAATTGCAATTCAAAGTAATCATGGCACTCAACCCAACAATTTCCAGGATATCATTAGTTACAGTAGGCCTTCGCAAACATATTGTGAAAAATAAACAAGATATAAGATATTTGTTTGAAACCGATGTCATAAAAAGTCACACATTTCTTTAACATCACTATAGGATATTAGTCATATTCTCCAAGTCTAATGACAGTTGAATTTTTAACAACCAGCTTCTGATTCACAGAGATAGGAAAATTTTATATCAGTATTCTGGTAACCCCACCAAATTCAAAATGTGTATTCTTTCAGAAGGAGCAATAATAAAAGTCTCTTCAGCTTTATAATGGAAGGGTGAACAAGAAGTTCAGATTCAGCGACCAAAAGACATTGAGAGAAGGAAGTATTTACCACCAATGTATGATACACCAAGCCATTGAGACAGTGCCGCCACGGATTTATTTTTATTTAGCCCTCCCTGTGTTTTATGTTTACTGTGCATGCGACTTAACACCTATTGCTATCAATGAGAATATGTAGAAGCCAAAAAAAAGTGTTTTTAAATAGATTTATTATTCATCTGTTAGCACCTGAAAACCAAAGAAAATAAGTCAGCAGTTTAACAGTTTCAGAAGTTTTTTTTTTTTTCCTTTCCTAAAATTGATCCAAAAAATCTATGTGGAGTTATTTATATCATCTGCAGCTTTGTGCCTCTAGGACAAAGTGTGAGACTATCAATGTTGAAACAAAACTTTAGAGGGAAACATTAAATATTGTGAAAAGAATAGTGTCAATTGTTTAAAGACCAAGGGCAGTGCAGCACTGGAGAGAAAGAAAAGGCACAAATGCATCATTTATTAGTTCGAGAAGATTACGTGGCATTTCACTGCTTTCACTATGCTTAATAGAGAGTGAAGCAATTTGTTATAAAAGTGGTTTGTCTAGGATGAGTAGGAGTGTTGAGACAGTGGCTATGAAGATTACTTTGTAATGTTCTCACTTGTGTATCTAACAGATTTTTTAAAATCACCAAAAATATTAGTCTTTTGAAGTATTCTGTTTTGTTTCTTATTTAAGAAAGAAATATAATCAGTTCACGTTAGAAAGCAGAACTCTGGAAGGTGGTCCCTTTGTAAATGAAGCCTTACACTCATATCACTGGTTCCATGAATTATGGCCTAATGATGCTAAGGGGTAACTGGGTTGCATCTTTTAACTCACAGATAAAGTGCTCAGGTACTAACAAATAAATATACCGGGAACATGTACAGGTAACTTACACTACTGAGTACGTAGAGTATAAAACTGGGCATATCTAACCTTGATACTAACTGAATATGCAAAACTTAAATATAGTGAAGGTATGGGCCTGAGAGAAAGGGAAGAACATGGGATGATGCCCAAGTGTCTGGTTGGAGCAAATGTGTAAAAGATAGTGCCATTTGCTGGCATGAAGAATACGAAGTGGGGAGAGTTGGGGAAAATAAATAAAATGTATGTTTTGGACATGTTATTTTGAGGTTTCTAAAAATTCAGGTCTAAATGGCGATGTCACAAAGGCTGCTAAAAACATAAGAGTGGTGGTCAGAGGAAAACACTGTGATAGAAAGATAAATGTGGGGATCAGCAGCATGGAGCTGGCAAAGGTCATCTGAAGAGAGGGGTAGAGAGAGGAAAGAGGTTAGAGCCAGGCCTTGAAGAGCCCCACATTAAAAAGAGCCAGGAAAGGAGACTGCAAAGAAACCATCAGTGAATGAGGACTAAAGTCACAGGAAAGGGAGGTTTCCAAATCCACATGAAGGAACACTGAGAAAATATTGTGGACTCTATTGAGTGATTCTTAGAGCTCATGAAGTATGAGGACAGAAAGTTAACCATTGCCTTTGACAAGGTGAAAGTCTTTGGTGTCCTTGACAAGAGTGATTTCAGTAGCAAGCCAGGGTGGATACCATATTAGAGTAAATTGAATAGTCTCTAGTATGAGAAATTGTAATTGCACAGGAAATGGTGAGAAGGCAGAGTTTCCTTTGGCTTTGTTTTAATAGACAGGATATAGAAGAGACTGTTTACCTGCTGATGAGACTTATCCAATGTATACAGATGGACAATACAAGAACAAGACAATAACAGAAAAAGGGAAGTAACTGAGAATGTGGAAAATGATGGAATTCAGGCTTGATATTGATAGGTGGACTACTTGCAGCACTGACAAAAGGAAAGATGATTGATGCAGGGAAAGCTGATAAATGCCCACAGTTATTAGTGTGCGAGTGTGTGCACAAGCATACATGCATGCTATAGTGATAATTGTACTTTGAAGAAATCTTGACATCAACAATTAAATTATAAGGAAATGGTTTCAAAGAGGAAAAAAAGGCGAAGTAACTAGATACTTTCCATTGTAAAGAGAACTTTTATATGGCTCTGTGCTAAACACTATTAAGCAAACGCAGGTTTTGATTACTTCCAGCTTTTGCATTTCAGTAATGACCTTTATTTTCAGATTAACATTTTATTGAAACAGGACTTCTTATCGCCTTCTCACTTTTAGTACCTATTATTATCATAAACTAATGATTCTCAAAGTGCAGTCCATAGATCCCTTCTTGAGACCCTTTCAGACTTTTGAGACAACAAAACAATTTCTATAATAATACAAACACATTTTTGTCTTTTTTACTGTGTTGACATTTGCACCAATGATGCAAAAGTACTGATGATGAGAGATACTGTTGAAACCGTATCCTAAATCATGTCGTGGCACCAAATTATACCAGCAGTTATTGTATTTTTACCATCATGAACTCTCAGATAACCAAACAAAAAAGTCAATTTTACCTAGTAATACCCTTGATGAAGCAGGAACCATTAATTTTATTAAATTAATTTATTAATTTAATAAACAATTTTAGTAAATTAAGTTACTAATTTAGCAAAATTAATGCCTTGAGTACATGGCTTTTCAACAATCTGTGTGATGAAATGAGAAATACACATAAAATGCTTTTGCTGCATATTGAAGTACGATGGTGATCTCAAGGAAAAGCATTTGTGCTATATTGCAAGCTTCACTAGCTGCCTTTTTATGGAATATCATTTTGACTTAAAAGCCCAATAGTCGGCTGGGTGCTGTGGCTCATGCCTGTAAAACCAACACTTTGCGAGGCCGAGGCGGATGGATCACGAGGTCAGGAATTCGAGACCAGCCTGGCCAGCCCTGTTGAAACCCTGTCTCCACCAAAGATACAAAAAAATTAGCCAGGCACGATGGTGCACGCCTATAATCCCAGCTACTCGGGAGGCTGAGGCAGGAGAATTGCTTGAACCGGGGAGGTGGAAGCTGCAGTGAGCCGAGATCGCGCCACTGCACTCCAGCCTGGGCGACAGAGCCAGACCTTGTATCACAAAAAAAAAAAAAAAAAAAAAAAAAAAAAAAAAAAAAAAAAAAAAGCACAGTTGTCAAATTAAGGATGGTTAGTGTGTATTTGACAGGTATTTTCTCAGAAACAATCCAGCCATCATTTAAACCCTGCAACTTTTCACAAGAGAGTGAATGCAGGAGCAGATATATGAGAATGTCTTCTATGAAGCTAGACATGGAAGAGATTTTCCAAAAAAAAAAAAAAAAAAGTGAAATGATGCCATTCTCGCTATTTTCTTGTGGCTGTTTTGAAAATAGATTGTATTTTTCATAAAACGTTTCAATTATGTGTACATAAAATAGAATTGTTATTTTAACATAAGCTGATAACAAACATTTAAACGAATTCTGTTTCTGATTTCTTATACGGTAAATACCATTAAATATAACACACATAAACAGAAACTCTTTGGCATACTCAGAATTTTTAAGAGTGTACAGTAGTGGTAAAACCAAATCCACAGTTCAAGATCCACATTTAAACAATGTATCTAATCCATGGAATATATATTTTTTCTTGTGTGGGGGGTGGGGTGGGGCAGGGTTTGACAGAGTCTCGCTCTGTCGCCCAGGTTGGAGTGCAGTGGCATGATCTTGACTCACTGCAACCTCCGCCTTCCAGGTTCAAGCTATTCTCCCGCCCCAACCTCCAGAGTAGCTGGGATTACAGGTATGTACCACCATGCCCAGCTAATTTTTGTATTTTCAGTAGAGACGAGGTTTCACCATGTTTGTCAGGCTTGTCACAAACTCCTGACCTCATGATCCGCCTGCCTAGTGTTTTTATGTTTGGTTTCCTTGTAAATCATGTTCCCTGATTAAGTAATATGCCCAGTTTTCAATATGATCAGACAAATGCCTGTTGCATTTATATTAATAAAAAGAAGGATGAATGCTTTGATTTTTACTCTCATTCTTTAGCAATAATTATACATGTAGGTTGAATTGAAAATCGCAGTCCTTCAGAAGATTCAAGATCTCTAAATCTCTGTGCTTTGGCTTATGTTACCACAGGGCTGGTAGGAAGACGATAGTGGATGAGGCAGGGTAAGAGGGTTTGGTTTCTACATCCAGCTCTGTTCCTAACTTTGATCAAATCCCTTAAACCCTTTGGGCCTGAAATTTATATTTCCTCTGTAATAAGGAAAATTATATAATTATTTCTCATTTCCTTTCAGTAATTTGAATTTCATGTAATTCTGATAAAGATGTCACTAAATGATCCAGTCTAAAAGTTATCCCCCTAAAAGATAGAGTAGAGCAACCAAAAGCAACTTCAAAATAACTCAAGTTCTTAACCTTCATTTCTTGAATGCCTCAAAGATCGCAGTAATAATTTTGACACTCACATTTATTCCTCTCATCTTCTTCTATCCATAGGATCCCCATTGTATACATCCCATTTTCCCTCACAATTCACATCAGAGATGCCAAAGAGCAGGTGTAGCAAAGTAGAATCCTCCTCCAGCCCCTGTAGCCCCACTTTAGAGAAACACTATTCATAGTTTTGTGCATCCTATACATTTTCCATATTCTGGAATCACTTCCCCACTACACGAGACAGAGAATGTGTCCAGATTTTGTATCACTATAAAGTCTTTAAACTAACACAAGAACAGAAAACCACGTGTTCTCATTCATAACTGGGAGTTGAACAATAAGAACACATGGACACTGGGAGGGGAATATCACACACTGGGACCTGTCAGCCGGAGGTGGGGGCAGGGTGGGGAGCTAGGAGGTGGATAGCATTAAGAGAAATACCTAATGTAGATGACGGGTTGATGGGTGCAGCAAACCACCATGGCATTTGTATACTTATGTAACAAACGTACACGTTCTGCACATGTATCCTAGAACTTAAAGCATAATTTAAAAGTCTTTAAATAGCATCTTTATACATATAACTGTAAATAATTTTGCAATCATATCTTCATATATCAATATATATCTTCAATATGTCACCTGCTTTTCATAGTTAAGTAGGATTTTTTAAAAGTTGTCCTACCAGAAGGCTGGACAAATTTTTATTCCTACCCAAGTATAGTTCTGTGCCTACTTCTCCAAACTGTCCTCAATACCAGCTTTGATGAAACTTTAAAAGTTTTTTGCTGGACTGATAGAGTTTAAACTGGCGTCTCATACCATATTAATTTGGTTTCCCTTATTAATTTATATGAATTTAAAAATCATACTTTTATATGTTTATTGCCCATTTGAATTTTTTGATTACCTATTCAATACTACATTTTTCTTTTTATCTTTTTTTTTTTTTTCCAGACACCTGATCTGACTCTGTCCAGCCCAGGCTGGAGTGCAGTGGCATGAGCATAGCTCACCGCAGCCTCAAACTCCTGTGCTCAAGGGATCCTCCCACCACAGCCTCCCGAGTAGCTGGAATAACAAGGCATGAATCACTGAGCCTAGTTAATGACTACTTTCTAATAGGTTGCTAAACCGTTACTAAATGATTTATGACAATTGTTTTCTTTACCCTCAACTTGCAAATATTTTCCCAATATTTTGTTTCTTTTTTAACTTTAAAATGTTTTTACCTAGGGAGATATTTCAAATTTTCATTTAATCTATCACCATATTATCTATAGCTTTTCAGTTTTATCATAGTTAAAGAGGTCTTAAGCACCCTTAAGCTTACTTTTTTAATCATCAGGATTTTTATTCTCAAATTTTGGAGCCAAATAGAATTCATTTTGAGTAAGGAGTAAGATAAAGTTTCAGTTTTATTAATTTCCAAATGGCTAGCCAGTTGTCCAATGCCCTTTATTGAATAATCCATCTTTCCTACAACGTTTTGAAATGCCACCTTTATCATATCCCAAATTTGTACATTTTCCTCTATGTCTGACCTCTCTGAATACAGAGTTAAAGGTGAAAGACAATAAATGAAGTAAGAATAAAAAAGATGAAATAGAAAATTAGTCAAAATAGATCAAGAAAAAAGAAAATAACATTTAGAGGAATATTAAAAATGGAGGCATCATATTTTTCTATTTTCCATGGTTTCAAGAGCATATGCTACATTTGGTAACTAACCCATAGAATATTGAAAGTATTTTCACCCTATTCATGAGATTTGAATTCTCACTGTAAATAGTGTAAAATGAATGTGTGAGCACTAGCTGTCATCATTTGTCTCAATCTTGGATCATCACTAATGTTAAGGCATTGGGAATATAAAGTGTCTTTAAAAGATGTTGTAAGGCATAAGTACACAACACATAAAACAGTACTCCATAGCTAATGGAGAGAACATCTCACCACCAACAGGACTACTTCTATTCTGAGTGCTTTTGTCTCTGTTTTCAGAGAGAGGGGCTATTTTTAATTGCAGGAGGAAAGAAGTGTGTGTGTATGTGGGATGTGTGTGTGTGTGTGTGTGTGTGTGTGTGTGGCTTATGTGATGTCAATGGAAAATAGAGGAAGATGCAAGGGCATCATCCATCCCCAAGCACCTTTGGACTAATTTTAATTATCCTTGAAAAAAGGTTTTGGGTTCGGAAGCAGATGGGACTCCTGAAAGGGCCTTTCTGAGACTATGGGAATAAGGATTGCTGCTTCTGTGGCCTGGATGACCACATGTGGCTCACCATTTTCCTTGGCTCTGCACAGAAACCAGCACCTCACCAGAGTTTCAGTGACTGGAAACCCATAGAGCATCAATGAGGGCATCGCTGGCGGGAACATTCCATTCTCTTGGTGCTAATGAGGCTGCTCTAATAGTCTGCTTTTGGCAGCATTTGTAGAAAAAAAAGGAATGGAATGGAAGAAAGAGCAGAATAGGAAGCTCACTAACTGCTACTGAACTTTGTTTTGGGGTCACATGGAAGGTACCTCTTTGTAGGACAGTGAGGGAAAGACTGGAATCAGGAACCATGGGCCTGTGCCTCCTTTTGTGGAAACTGCGAGGGAATAAGAATTTGGAGTCACAGATATTTGGAGGATGAATAAATGAACTAACTAATGAATAGTCTTTACTTTAAAAACAATCTTTTTAGCACTCTAAGTGGTTGATCTTACTTGGACTGATTATTAAAAGTTGATCAAATTAGCACCAAGAACAAGAAAAATAGTCTTTGAAAATTAGAAATTGGAACTTACTAGAGCATCAGTGGCTATTTTAAAATGTTTCTGGTGGCACGTGATTACTGCTATCATGTTTTTAACCTTCATCATTGGGGTTTGATCACTTTCTAACATCGTCATCCCTGAAACACACATTTTCTATAATTATAAAACTGCAGCCTCAGGGGTAGCAATCCTCAGCTCAGAGGTCCTAGGTAAAGTTCAGGGCAAATAGGACATGCATGTATTAGAGACCCCAAGTCAGTGTTGTTTGATATAAGCAGGAAGGAACTAAGGGGGAAAGTGGGTTCACATTTCTTTCTCATTTTTGTCTTGAATTCCCTGGCGACTTAATATCTGAGTTAGTTTTCATGAGGGAGGGATGTAAATAGATGAGGAATAGGCCCCAGTTTGGATAGCTGAGCAAGTTCTCCTGAGAAACAGCTACACGACCCTGCTAATTCTGATAACACAGTTCAGGGAAATAAAATCCAGGGTGTCCTTTCCCACAAAAAGTACAATTATACAACTCTTGAGCATTCAGCATTATCCTCTGGAAAGTAGGAGGATTTGTGCAACTTGAAGAGTTATATAGGACTTACCAACCCTAAAGAGAATATTCTTAATATAGTTTTATCAGGATATTGATAAAATAATTAGGTCTTTATAACATGGTCCTGAACTCTTAACTGTTTTACAAAACACCTCGAGTTAAATAATTCATACATTAATTAATATATAGGACAAATTTTAATGCTTAAAGTATTTGAACCAAATGACCCTAAAAGAAGACTGGTACTTGATCAAACCAGGCAAATACTACAATGGATGGGGGGTCTAGGCACAGCTGTCTGGGTACCAGAAATTTCCTTTGTTCTTTATATGAATTATGTGATGTGATTTATGTCCTGCCAGGCATGGTGGTTACGCCTGTAATCCCAGCTACTTGGGAGGCTGAGGGAGAGAATTGCTTGAACCCAGGAGGCGGAGGTTGCAGTGAGCTGAGATCGCGCCACTGCACTCTAGCCTGGGAGACAGAGCGAGACTCCATCTCAAAGAAAAAATCATTATGAGGCTGTTCGTTATTTTAAGCTACTGGTAAAGCTACAGTGTAGGTGATGAAGCTGTACAACTTGTTCCCCACACTAAAGCAATGAATTTATGAAGAAGCCCACACCATGAGTCAGATTTTTATGAAAATAGTCTCTCTTAAAACAAATATCCTCCAAGAAATGTGTCCCGTAGAAGAAAGCACTGGCTTAACATTTTAAGATTGCAAAGGACTGACTATGTTGCTTGGTGTAAACGCTAAGAGAATTTTAATTATGTCAGAATTTTCATTAGGATTCTTTCATTTTGTTTTTCCTGTTAATGTTCTAGTTACAAAGATCTATGGTTTGAGTAGTCTACTCTACTCCTAGTTTTCTCATGAGCATCTTTATTTTTAGGGCAAAATTGTATAGCTCCCAAGGTTTTTCAGAAGAACGCACATCATCAATGCCCAAATTTTCACCTGAAATCCTTCCTCATAGTCTCCTAAAGTGAGTTAATTCCAGGGCTGACAACATTTGGGCTGCAGAACTTGTCTTGCCTCTAGGAAAATATGGTTGCCAACAGCACACAGTGCCTACAGGAGGTGGGAGGCACATTTTGTTATTCTGTGCGAAGTTGCAGTACAAGGTATGAGGCAGCCTTGGTTATGATCAATGTTCAAAGATTTAGGTATCTCAGAATATAATCTTCCCAGTTCTTTTTTTATTGTTTTGGGAGTGCCTTAACAGGTGGGTGAACTTGGACCCTAAGAGGATGTTACTGCAGTGACTGGGGCTTATCTCATATATGCTGAATCTTATGCCCATGCACTGTGTGCTCTGGCGCCATCCAGAAAGCTCACAAAATGCTCCATTCCCTCAGTTCATGATATTCCACTCCATTTTCTTTCTCATTTCTGCTCCAAGAATATAACCAAGGATGATAGCCAATTTTACCTATGAAATATACTGTCAAACACAGTATATTTTGTAAGATAAATACTTAGTTTATGACAAGTATATTGTCACAGATAGAAGATATTGCCCAAAGAATTTTAATTTTGGAAATACAACAACAAAAGATTTTTGACAGGGGGCAAAAACAGGAGATGTCTTTCTTTCTAATTTCCATTACAGATGTTAAACTAAGCCAAGATGATTATGGGATGCTTGAATATTAACAACACATGTATTTTGTGGGTAAGGTGGCTGTCCACTTGTATGATAAAGTTAATGATTTGCTTCCAAATATAAATGTATGAGATGAGCACAGGTTCTTTCTTCTTTGGCGTTTATCCGGCCCCCCCTCCTCCGATCCCAGTTAAGTTTTTGCATTCTTTATAGAGTTGCTAGAATCACTATCAACATGCCCTTTTATACCATAGATCATTTATAGATAATCAGCATAAAATAATTTATTCTTTATAAATAATACCAAAGTTGTTTCTGGATTTTCTTTTCTTACTACTTTTCAGACCCATGTATAATTCTCTAATGGAAATAATTTAAAATATACCGAGGATGTCTGTAAGTTAAAAGGATAATATAGAAATGGTTATTGAATCAGCACATTAGCTGTTAGCCTTTCTATTTGCTTATCATACAACGGGAACTGCTGTTTACTTTTTATTCTACAAAGGACAGGCCTACTTTCTGTCTCCAAACAGTTAAAGGAATTAGATGAGAAATTATTCCAAATGAACTGTACACAGTTTGATTAGCCTAGCTGCAGAGTACAGTTTCTGAAAAAAGAGTCATCAACACACCGAGGTCAAATGCATTCTTATTGAATAATAAATTGAAGCCCCAAATGCTTTATGCAGTAGCATATTAGTATATATGATTCCTGTTAGCAATGCAGTAAGTATTTTAATTCACTGAATATTTAGGATGGGTTATTTTAAAGCTGTCCCATTTAACATCACAACATTGAAAAGAGGCTCTGTGTGAATGGGTCAAAAATGATATTCATATATAAAGGAGAACAGACTTTTTAAATTCTGATAACAATATTGCTTGTTAAGATCTTTATGCCTAGAAAAGTTCCTTGGCGTATATTATATAATTTCACTTTATCCTAACCACAGGCCTGTCAGGTATGAGGGAAAAGCGTAAGTTTATATATAATTTTTGTATAATAAGCTGACCTAATGGAGACATGTATTTTGTAAACACAAAAAAGGAACATAAAGTGTACAATAAATACATACGTATAGGTATGTATGTATACACACGCACACATATGGTGTTTGAAGTTAAATAAAGCACTTGAAAATCATAAGCATAGATCAAATATGTCTTTTGTTACTGTGTAATAGAGTTAAAGAAGCCAAGTATTAGAAATAAAAAAATAATCACACATAAGGACAATCCTTGATTTCAGTGTTTCCAAACCCTGGAATAGTCTGGCACCAAATGTTCAGCTTCCTTCCAAATCATTGGTCAGTTGTTGGAGTGTGTGTGATGCATGCGTGTGTGTGTGTGTGTGTGTGTAAAAAGCAATCTTATTTGCAAAACATGCCAAGAGGAATATTTTGAAATGAAGTGGAAAATCAAGGTGTTGTCCACAGAATTTTGCATTTTTATCAAAAAGACCCTGAAGCATTCCCAAAAACTGGTGCTTCTGCAGTGTCACAAGAAGTGAAAATATGTTTTGAGCCAATCTGTAGCCACTTTATTTCACTTCCAAAGTATTATTCTACAATCCTTTTCACGAATGTGAGAGTACCTGTGTTGTATACTGGTGTATTATTCATGTTTTACTGAATTTTCATAAGGAATAAAATTTTAAAAACAGACAGGTAGATCGATCATGTGAGGAGATAAAACATTCCCATTCAACAGCAAAGATGTTCCTAGGCATTGATCTATGAGTACCACTCGACCGCAGGAAATACTTCCCGGCCCTGTCTTTAGATAATATGTGGACAAAGAAGGCAAGATAAAGCTAGAAGCATGTAGCATTTGATGGTTTAAATGATTGACACCGTGGGTTGCTAAGTTTCATAGATGCTTGCCTGAGTTCTTTACTTATTAAAAAATAAATAAATAAGTAGAAGTTAGCAAAACAATAAAACAACAGCTGTGCGAGCTCAAATTTAAAACCAAAGCCTTCCTTCTTCCCTTGTCTTTCCTCTTCCCTTTTCTCTGCCTGACTCCGAGCACACCTTTCCAGCTCATTACTGCAAATCATTTGAATTCCAGCACACAATGTCACCTGCTCTGTAATCTGATTACTTTATGGAGGAATTAGTATGTATATTTAATGTAGAAGGGTTTTAATCTTGATGAAAATAATCCTAAGGAACTGTGATAGGGCCGCTCATATGTCTGGCAGATATGCCAGTAACATGCTAATAAATGACAGCTGATTTATGTATCTGGATTCTTTTATTTATAAAAATAGCAAGTGGACTGATTTTTGATATTAATAATACAAGTGAATCCACTTTGATTAGACTTCTGTGGAGAGCTGTGCATATCCGGCATTACAATTAAATCTTGTGATGTGGAATGGGAATGACATGCTAATGAAGCAAGCCAGTGAGCCTGAACCAAGAGTGTCCAACATCATTATGGGATATCTTAGATGAAGAGTAATTATAAGAGGAACACTGAAATGTCATTAAAAATCTTCACTAAGAGATTTAACCTACTATTTTGTACTAATGCTGGATTTTTTTTTTTTTAAGCAACATAACTGAACACAAAGTTCCTTTTCAGAATTTACGGGAAAAGGTTTTTAAATAGGTCTGGATTTAAGAAAAGAAACAATCTAGTGTCCTAATTTAATTTGGTACATCAAAATTCAATGGTGGTATGTAATTGAAATCTCTTTTTAATAATTTCAGATGAATTAGCAATTAGGGCTTGATCCGATTTCCATGAAATTTATTAAAATTGAGGGTTGAAGCCCTTGAAAATTTTTATTCTTTTCACTCCATTAGCACAATGCATCTAGTCTAAATGACTCTGTCAGTTAGTATGGTACATTCCTTGTTTATTTATGAGAATTTGTTTCAAAGAAGTTCAAAAGAGGTAATATCATGCATATTCATAGAATATAGTTTTAATATATAAATCAAGAAAACTCTCAAAGCTTAAATTCCCTTGCTTTTTGGGGGGAAAAATGTACTACCTTCACCTTCATAACCAGATTTGCTTCTGAGCAATGTTCACTCGGGCTCTGCCTGCGTGTAATTCACCCTGTCCCCTACCTCCGTAGGAGAAAGACTTCTTCATGACAAGTCGCAATTGGGCACCGTTTGAACAGGACTCAGGGAAAGATGAAACAGTGCCAGCTCTCAACAACATAAAATGTGCACTCCGAGCGCTGACTCCAACTTCATAAATCCAGGAGCCTACAACTATAAGAAAACGTGAACGAAGCCTTAGTACCTATCACACTGTCTTGGCGCCCAGCAGGAAAAACAGAGCGCTTCTCAGTGGCAAACAAATAAATTACGCACATGCTGAAAGACCAAAAGAAATATGCCAAGCATTTGTTCCCCTTCTCCAGGCTCTTTGTGAAGAACTGCAATTATGCTTAACAAAAACATCATAGAACTAGTTGGCATCACTCTGAGACATAAATGTGTTTCTGTTCCAAATATGCAGCATTTTCAGAATGTTTGTATGTATTATGTGCAATTTGTTCAGTGTATCGTTCTGGGAAAACCAGGTCCTGACTGGGTAATTATGAGAAAGGTAAACAGTATTTTCCGACTGTGAGCTTCCATTTCTAAAGTTGGAGCATAAAACTGGTATTATTTACCTTTTTAAAGAAACATTACCAACACAGGGCTTGCCAGTTTGCCTTCATCAAATTAGATTTTTTGCAAATGAGGACTTTTCCTTGTTTAATGTAATGCGCCCCCTGAAGAAAACAAGGTGGAGAATGGATCTCTTTCAAGTAGATAGCAAATGTGTTAAAGGTACCTCATCTCACTAGGGTTCTATAATGGAAATCAAAATAACTCTCTAAAATTCTTACCAGAAAATCCTGGGGTTTTCTATTTAGTTGAGTTTGGTTCAACAAGTCTTTATTCTTTACCTGCAAAGCTTAGTGTGAAAGATGGCCACACTATAGCAATATTTAGCTATAATATTTTAAAGGCTAAGATAGAGATATGTTCTTGGTGCTATGGGAGCATCAGGAATGGACTACAGCTATTTGAGTAATGAGGCACCCTGGAGAATGAAATACTGAGCTAGCGATGGCTGAGATGGGTGGTGACAGCACAAGTTGAAAAGGTCACTGCAGACAGGAAAAATTATGACCAAAGATTTGGTGTCATGAATCTAAATGGCATGTGTTGTGAGGTTGGCAAATGGCCGGGATCATAGTAGATGCAGGTACTCCATGACCTTCATATCACGAAGGACGTGGTAGGAATGGCAGTAGGTAAGACAGGAAGCAGCTGTAAGGTCCAGGGCCTAGAGGGCCTTCATATCATGATAAGTCAATGAAACTTTATTCTGTAAGTGACCTTCAGCCACTGAAGGGCTTTAAGCTAAGGAATAGCATGGTCTAGCAAACATTTTAGGTAGATGATTTATTTTCCTACCTTCACCTATGTTGGGACAGTTGTGCCTCTTAAACGTCCTTTCTCAGATTCGACAGAGTTGGCATCAATGAGTTTTATAACTAATGGAAAGTCAGCAATGTTTTTACTAATAACACTGAAATAGTATTTTGAGGAGTATTGAACTATTGCAGGTTCTCATGGTGGCTATTCTTGCTCTAGCTTCTTTAATATGCTTTCCATTTACAACCATTTTAAGTATTTTATATGTTCAAAACAGCAAGATGATCCTGAGCTCGGCCAAATTCCAAACCAGTGAATTGGAGCACAGATGAAGCCTTGCCACTGAAACCAATTCAGCAGGTGAGATTTTGTTTCATGGCTTTCAGGTGTAAAAATATTTTTGCCTAAAACCATTCCAGGAAGAAGGAATGCAAAAACTCTTCAAAAAAGGACTATACATTTGCAGAAGACGATTGCTAAACACATCAACTGATTTAGCAAGATTGCTTCTGAACACTGACCAGTTTGAGAAAGTTGGGCAGAAGGAGGGAACACTGGATTGAATGCAAAACTAAGAAAAGTGGAGAGTAAGGAAGTCAACACTGAGAAAAATAGGAACAAAAAACAACACAGTTTTTACAAAAAGAGCAAAGTCCTCAATCATTAGCTGTCTTGCTAATGATCTTCAAAAAGTCATTTCCAAGACCATTAAATACTCAAACATTTTAGTATAAAAAGTCCTACCTGTCTCCAATTTTCATTGTGTTTATTGCTTAATGAGCTAAGAAGTATAAGAAAATCGATGGCACTTAATTTAGAAAGGCACTATCACCTAGAGTAGCCTTTTGGATACAATTTGAATCTTTTTCTGTCACTGGGGGACTTTTCTCAATTCTTTGATTTTTCTATCTGAACTACTTGTCTAGAGGTTCCAAGATCCTCACAAATGAGATAAAAGCCAGAGTTAGTTGAAGCATAGGATAGCTAGAAAGAGGACCTCACCAAGTAGCTCCAGATAAAGTAGCTCTCCCTCTCCATTACCTAAATTTTTCCTTCCTCGCCTCCCTTCCCTCACATCAATTAACTTTTGGCTCAGGCTGGGTCAATCATATTTCTTTTCTTGAGGATTTGTACTAAGAAATTGTAATCAGAGGACGTGTGATCCAGGAACTGTAAAATCCAAGAAAAAATTTAAATTAAAAATGTATTTGGAACTCTATAAAAAATGACATTCAGATATACAAGGGGAAAAATCAGGTGTAATACATATGGATTTAGAAGATAAAGGTATATTTTCAAAAGTAATTATTGCTTTTTTTATGGTAAAATGACATTTCCTACTCATTTAGTAAGTGTAAAATATGAATTTATAATTTCAGCAATAATAATTTTGTCAGTAATGAGAGCAATTAACATTTCACACTGAACTAATAATATTAGTAAAAAATAAAGGGGATATGATCCATTTAGATTCAACATAAATTTACCCACAGGGAAAAAGGCCAAGTAGGCATAGCATGTACCCACCCATTTTTGTTGCATTTGATTTTTTTTTTTTAAAGTCCAGAGCTGACTTCCTCTTAGATTGATGGAAATTACATTTATATTCTAAGGAAATGACATCAAAATGAAGCAGCATTCAATCCTCAACCATCAACTAACGTGAAAAATCAACTAACCACATTTTTCCAATACCAATAGGACACCGTCAAATGGCACTGCCACAATAACACATTTTTTAGAATGTTCCTTCCCTTGACCAGGCTCAGTGGTTCACACCTGTAATCCTAGCACTTTGGGAGGCCGAGCTGGGCAGATCACTTGAGGTAAGGAGTTTGAGACCAGCCTGGCCAACATGGTGAAAACTCATCTCTACTAAAAATACAAAAATTAGGCAAGTGTGGTGGCATGCACCTGTCCTAGCTACTTGGGAGGCTGAGGCAGGAGAGTCGCTTGAACCCAGGAGGCGGAGGTTGCAGTGAGCTGAGATCGCACCACTGCACTCCAGCCTGTGTGACAGAATGAGTGAGACTCCATCCAAGAAAAAAGAATATTCATTCCCTTAAAGTATGTATTGAGTACTCACTATACGTCAAGTACGATTTCAGGAACTAGAAAGGAGGATGAAAACATAAAAGGGCCTTTGTCACAAAAAAATGTTATATATTCACCATGTCATTTCCTCTTCTTGGGTTCCCAGGAAGAAAATTTTTCTCAGGCTCCATTTTGTGTGGCTACATGAATGAGTTTTGGCCAGTAGAATGCAGGGAGAATAATCTAAGCGGCTTCCAGCCCTGCCCCTTAGAAATGTCCCTCATGACCTTCTAGCTCTCACTTCCACCTTGGAGGTGAATATTTCAGAGAGTATAGTTACAAGAAGGGGCAGGCTCTCTATACCTACATCAGACTATGAGGCAAAAGAAGCTTTCACTGTTAAGCCACTGAGATTTGGGGTTTTCTTTGCTACCAACGAGTTGCCTGTCCTAATCTCATAATCTGGAGAACAAAATGATAACAATGAAAAATTATAACATAATATGGGAAATGTAGACATAAAGTAATACAGATGAACAGAAAAATACAAGAGCCTATTGCCCAGGGGTTCAGCCAGGGATGGCGTCTCATGGGAGGTGACAGTTTACAGTGCCCTTGAATTATGCTAGGGTTTTTCAAAACAGAGCAAAACAAAAAGTGAGATTGAAGGAAATGGTCTACCATTGCTGTAATGTCCTTTATCAAGAAATGAGTTGATTATCTTCTCAATGAAAGGGAACCAAGACAAGAAAGGAAAGCAAAACACAATTTTAATTTTATTGTGCTGAAACAATACTGAATTACTACTTAGTTAACATAACTGAAAGTATTATTTGGCCAGATACATTTACTGAGTAATCTGATGACACTTTCTTATAAACGCATTCATGAGAAAAAGCACCTGCCAGCTTATTCAGAAATGTCAAAATTCTCTCCAAAATAGAAGGCATTGATTATTAAGTACCCAATACCCAACAGGTGCTATCTTCAGATGCAAGCTCTTTCCTGATATCCAGGTAGGTTTCAAAGTGAATGTAGTGATCGTCGCAATCTATAGCAGCCAGAGGAATCTGAAGCCATTTCCACTGAATATCCTATGTGGATGTACAAAGTTTCCTCAGAGATGAAACAAAAACTAGTAGCACAGCCAAAAAAAAAAAAATCCATTTATTATTCAGAGACAGTGGTGCATTCTGCACTGGTCTCTTCTGAGAAGGTGTGAGGTGAAGACTTCGCTGTGAATTGTCAAATCTACTTTTCCAGGAAGGATGTTTGAATTATAAGAGAAAGAAAAACCTGTGAATTTTTGAAAAATGAAGAAATCTGTATTAGAAACAAATGAACAATGAGTCAAGGGTCTTATCACTGGAAGACAAATGATAACCAGTCCTCAAAGTACAAAATGTGAGGGTATTGAGTTATGGAAGACCAAGATTGGAGAGAAAAGATCTAGAGCATTGGGAGATCTTTGAGGAGTTTGATCTGTGACTACTATATTATATCTCTATAAATTCAAGGCAGAAATGAATAGCGGTTCTGCAGGTTTGAAGCATATATCATTTCCAAGGTGGTCTTGTAGGAACGCAGTTATTTCAGAGCAGTGGAGATGAAGGCAACAGCTTTATTCTGAATGAAGTGGACCAGGCAGAAGTGTTATCCCTAGTAAAATATTTAAAAGCATTAAGTAGATCTCAAAGTTAAATCTGTGGCTATAATTTTGAATTGAGGGTTTCAACATAATGACCAACCTGTGCACTTATGTATATTCCTACTTGAATAGAAACATGTCAGATATTTCCAAAAAGAAATGATGATAAGGACTAGCCTGGTGAGAGTTTTCTCCTGATAAATAGCAATGTGGCCCCAGCCACTCAGGGCATAAGAAATAGAAAGCTAGCAATATGATTAGAACAATGTGTTTGACTGCTTGACTTTTGTGAACCTCTATTTTATAATGATCTTTATTTTTTTCTCTTCCCATCACTATGTTCTTATTAACTATAATATTTCTGCTACTATTATTGCTGGTCTCCTTTAGTTTCTTGAATAACCGACAGTTCACCTTTGGTTTGGAAATTAGGAAAGAAGGCAACATGAAGGCTGATGATATTTCACAGCTTTATAAATGAAGTGAAATTCAAATATTAAAATACATTCTTCCATTTTCCTTTTCAGTACATAGATCCTCAGATTGGCTTGAGCAATCTTGATTAGGATCACAGGAACCGACTCTGGGATAAAAGAAACAGTCCCACCAAAAAGGACTGCTTCTTTTTACAGTTTTAATGTTTGTCCTTTATTGCAGACATTGTAGCAGAATGCCTTAAAACCTGTGAATGTCCTTGGAAAAAGTGTCCTTGAAATCAGTTCTTGTAACTTTTGCTAAGTGTAATTAGTAATATGACTATGTTTGCATTAATTGGGGAATATAATTGGGAAACCCATTTTTTTTCCTGTATCATTCTATATCTCACTAAACTTAACACAAATGTTCAAAGACCCTTGTGAAAATATTTGATGTGTGCTTGCTGAAATTATTCTGTTGTTTCAGGATAAATTTACTCTGTTCTTTTTTTTTTTTTTTTTATAAAGGTAGGTTTCCTCACTGGCTATCCCCTCCCCAGTTTTCACAGGACATCAGCACTGTCCCCATGAGGATAAAGAACCCCATTCTCTGTGTTTTGGGTGAGGCATCTAATTGCCCTGGGCCATTAATGACCATTCTGTTTATGCCTAAGGGGGACATGTACACACCTGTAAAAACAGACTCAGTTGAATGAGCCAGTGACAGTGATGGCCATGGTCCATTGAAGGCTTTGCTCAATAGCATTGCAAAGACCAGCTAATGTAGTTTGGCTCTAACAGCAAGGAAATCCACAGATTCTTTCTCAGCTTCTCCATGATATCTGATGTCTTCTTCTTTTATGGTAGAAAGTCTAAGTGCCACATTCCTCAAGGTCTTCCCTTTGGTTTTGCGAAAGTATAGTTTGCGAATCAAAAGCATGCTAAATGCTTTGTATTCCTGCTTGAACAATCTTCATTCTCTCAAATGCTATGGGATTCTTCTAACAAGGGAAGGTTGGGGCAGAGGGAGAGATACAGGCAGATTTATATTTTCAAAGTTTATCTTATTGCATTTTTATGGAATGCGGTAAAGCATGGCTGGCCATTTCCCCTGTTGTAATAGCATGTATTTGGTGCCTTTGGAATGCCAGATGTTCTGGATAGCCATCTCCTTTGGTTCAACATCATTTATTTGAATAGAATGATTCCTTATGACTATGAAGTATCCTCATTAAGACCAGAACTATTAGATTGTAAACTCATCATCTTTACACTGCAAGTCACTGTCTCTAGAGAACAGAGTAGCTTTCCCTTTCTCCTAGGTCAGTGATTCACAAACCTTGCTATAAATTAGAATCACCTGGATGACTTTAAAACTTTTCCCTCACTCAAATTTAAAACTTTTTCCTCACTCAAATTGAAACAAAATGTCTATGAGCAGACAAACCAGGTATGAGTAAGTTTAACAGATCAATGGGAGATTCCGGTATATAGTCATGGCCTAGTAACTAGTGGAGGGCTTAGGAGTGATCATCAGGCCACTTTATCAGAATAGCTTTCTGCTAAAGGAATTAGTGATGAACAATCTATGGTGACTGGGACTGAAGTGGGCAGTAGGAAGAAGAAAAAGAGACAGGTTTCAGTGAGCTTTAGAAGGAGGTGGTCCTGGAGAGATGAGGATGATGGGGTGGGGATAGGAGAGTCCCTGTTGGTGGTGTGAATTCATGCAAGAAAATGTTTATCTTTCTCCCCAAGTATGAATATGTGATTAGAAATCAATGTTAAGATAGTGTTATTAGCTGAATTGTGTCCACTTAAAATTCATATATTAAAGCTCTAATTCCTAGTATCACAGAATGTGATGGTATTTGGAGACAGAGCCTTTAAAGAGCTCATTAAGTTAAAAGAAGGCCATGAGGGTAGGCCTAATTCAATCTGACTGGTAATCTTATAAGAGAAAATTTGGGATAGGGACTTTAAGATGGCTGTCTGGATTCATCTGGTACTTGCCTTTTCCATGAAGAGGAACCAGAATAGTAAGTAGACAATCAAACTTTGAATAGTTCATCTAACAGAGAATGCTGGAATTCAACAGAGAAGTGACAGGAAGCACCAAAAGCACGGAAGGAGAGGGAAGCGAAGCAGCCTGCTGAGCCAGCATTAACTGGGAGCCCAGAGAGGCTCTCTGATGCAGGGAAAGAGTAAGAGACTCCCAGTGGTCCACATTCCCACCCTGGGCCCCCACAGTCCTAGCCATGGAATAACCTCTTAACCTTCAAGGGCTCTGAGACTAACAAAGAGAGCTGTCTGGAGATCGCACAATGGCATTGCTCCAGAGAGAGACATCTTGCTGAGTCCCACAAATCCCCAAAACCTAAGTAGCTACAGTAGTGCACCATTTTGAGAACCCAACCCTGACCAGACTGCATCCTGCCCCAGGACCCAACAGCTCCCCACTGCATCTTCATATCCCTGGAGGCTCATTGGCATTCCCCTAGCACAGTGGCAGCTGCCAGGGCCAATGCAGAAGCCACAGTGACCCTGCTCCTCCTCCCTCCCCACCTTAGGGACAAGCTGCACATTTTTACGCATCCTAAGGACAAATTCCACCTCCCACAGCCTCTACAGCTGTGAACTGCTGTGAGCCTCAGCAAAGCATATGCCCCCAGCCACCTAACTATGGCTACTGAAAGCAACTCCCACATTTTTCACTAGGTAGACCACACACACCTGCTGCTGCCCCCACCTGAGCCTTCCACCAGCAGCCTATGATCACCCTGCCCTTGCTTACTATCGCCAGTGCCTGCATGCACTAACAGGGAGCTTGTAGACAGGTACACTAAGCCCAGCTCTGCCTTCCTCCCCAGACCTGAGTGTGTAATCCAGAAGCCTGAGGATCGCCCAGCCCAGTCCACTATTGTTGGCACCTGACCACACCTTCAGGGTCTGGAGTCAGGCTCACAGAACCTGCCACCAATACCAGAGCTGGCACGCACCCACACCTACCACCTGCAGGCCTGAGGACTGGCACATCCAGCCCATTGCAGCCACTGCCTATACCAGCATGGACTGCGTGGGTTCTAGAGGGTTGCCCCACCACTACTACTAACATTGCTCATGCCGTGCCCACTACTTAGGGTCTAAAGAACCTGATCTTCCACATAGCCCCACTGCTGCCATTCCCAACACCTGAGCAAGCCACATGGAAACCCAAGAATTGGCCTGCCTGGTCTTACTAACACCAGTGCCAATGTATGCCACCCTGGGGCCCAAGAATGGGCATGCTCAGCCCACTGCTGCCACCACTGTGTCCCAAATACTGGCCCACCTGATATCATAGTCCCCAGCAAAACTTCACCACAGCCTCCACTAACAACCACACCCTAAACTACCAAGGAAATCACAGACACCACTGATGCTATTTGCAACCAAATAAATCATACGGAGACTGTGCTACTACTCCTATAGCTATGCAGAATCAAAGCCAAAGTGCTCTACCCAACCAACACCATAGATACATCTACAGGAAACATCCTCCCTCTATTAGTCCACTTTCACACTGCTGATAAAGATATGCCCAAGACTGAGCAATTTACAAAAAAAAAAAAGAGGTTTAATTGGATTCACAGTTTCACATGGCTGGGAAAGCCTCACAATCACGGCAGAAAGCAAGGAAGAGCCAGTCACATCTTACACGGATGGCACCAGGCAAAAAGAGAGAGCTTGTGCAGAGGAACTCCTCTTTTTAAAACCGTCAGATCTCATGAGATTTATTCACTATCACAAGAACAGCATGGGAAAGACTTGCCCCCATGATTCAATTACCTCCCACCAGGTCCCTCCCCCAACACATGGGAAATTAAGATGAGATTTGGGTGGGAACAAAGCCAAACTATATCATTCTGTCACTGGCCCTCCCAAATCTCACATCCTTACATTCCAAAAGCAATCATGCCTTCCCAACAGTCCTCCAAAGTCTTAACTCATTTCAGCATTAACTCAAAAGTCCAGAGTCCAAAGTCTCATCTGAGACAAGGCAAGCCCCTCCACCTATGAGCCTGTTAGTTACTTCCTGGACACAGTGGGGGTACTGGCATTGGGTAAACATAGCCATTCCAAATGGGAGAAATTGGCCAAACAAAGGGAATACGGGCCCCATGCAAGTGTGAAATCTAGCGGGGAAGTCAAATCTTAAAGCTACAAAATGATCTCCTTTGACTCCATGTCTCACATCCAGGTCATAATGATGCAAGCAGTGGGTTTCCATGGTCTTGGGCAGCTCTGCTTCTGTGGCTTTGCAGGATACAGCTTCCCTCCCAGCTGCTTCACAGGCTGGCGTCGAGTGTCTGTGTCTTTTCCAGGTGCACGGAGAAATCTGTCAGTGGATCTACCATTCTGGGGTCTGGAAAACGGTGACCCTTCTCTCACTCACTAGGCAGTGCCCCAATAGGGACTCTGTGTGGGAGCTCTGACCCCACATTTCCCTTCTGTACTGCCCTAGCAGAGTTTCTCCATGAGGGCTCTGCCACTGCAGCAAACTTCTGCCTGAGCATCTAGGCATTTTCATACATCTGAAATCTACACGGAGGTTCGCAAACCTCAATTCTTGATTCCTGTACACTCACAGACTCAGCACCATGTGGAAGCTGCCAAGGTTTGATGCTTGCACTCTCTGAAGCCATGGCCCAAGCTCTACCTTGGCCCCTTTCAGCCATGGCCAGAGTGGGTGTGATGCAGGGCACCAAGTTACAGGGACCCTGGACCCAGCCCATGAAACAACTTTTTCCTCCTAGGTCTCTGGGCCTATGATGGGAGGAGCTGCCATGAAGACCTCTGATATGCCCTGGAGACATTTCCCCCACTGTCTTTGGGGTTAACATTTGGCTCCTGTTTCTTTTGCAAATTTCTGCAGCCAGCTTGAATTTCTCTTCAGAAAATGGGATTTTCTTTTCTATCACATTGTCAGCCTGCAAATTTTCTGAACTTGTATGCTCTGCTACACTTATAAAACTGAATGCTTTTAACAGCACCCAAGTAGCCCCTTGAATGCTTTGCTGCTTAGAAATTTCTTCTAACTGATACCCTAAATCATCTCTCTCAAGTTCAAATCTCCACAAGTCTCTAGGACAGGGGCACAATGCCACCAGCCTCTTTACTAAAACATAACAAGAATCACCTTTGCTCCACTTCCCAACAAGTACCTCATTTTCATCTGAGACCACCTCAGCCTGCACCTTATTGCTCATGTCACTATCAGCATTTTTGTCAAAGACTTTTAACAAGTATCTAGAAAGTTCGAAACTTTCCCACATTTTCCTGACTTCTTCTGAGCCCTCCAAACTGTTCAAACATCTGCTTATTACCCAGTTCCAGAGTTGTTTCCACATTTTCAGGTATCTTTTCAGCAGCAAATCACTCTACTTGTACCAATTTACTAGTAGAGTGTATTAGTCCATTTTCACACTGCTGATAAAGACATATCCAAGACTGGGCAATTTCCAAAGAAAAAGAGCTTTAATTGGACTTACAGTTCCATATGGCTGGGGAAGCCTCACAATCATGGCAGAAGGCAAGAAATAACAAGTCACATCTGACATAGATGACAGTAGGCAAAGGGAGAGAGCTTGTTCAGGGGAACTCCTCTTTTTAAAACAATCAGATCTCATGAGACTTATTCACTACCACAAAAACAGCATGGAGAAGACTTGCCCCCAGGATTCAATTACCTCCCACCAGGTCCCTCCCACAACACATGGGAATTCAAGATGAGATTTGGGTGAGGACACAGCCAAACTATATCACTCCCCTGTGAGCATAAGTTCAAAAAGGAAAAACAAAAAAAGAAAAAAACTTTTACACTAGATAAGCAGATATTATTATAAGGACACAGGAAGAACCAAGGAGATATGACACCTCCAAAGGAACACAATAATTCCCTATCAACAGATCCCAATCCAAAAAACATTTATGAAATACCAGAAGACGAATTCAAAATATTGGTATTTAAGAAGGTCAGTGAGATACAAGAGAATACTAAAAAACAATACAAGGAAATCAGGGGAAAATTGAGGACATGAATTAGAAATTTTTGAAAGAGATAGATATAAAAATGAGCTAAAAAGAAAGTCTGGAACTGAAGAGTTCATTGAATGAAATACAAAAATACATTCAAAACTTCAACAATAGACTAGATCAAACAGAAAAATGAATCTCAGAACTTGAAAACAGGTCTTTTGCATTAAGCTGGTCAGACAAAAATAAAAAGAATGAGCAAAGTCTACATAACGCATGGGACATCATAAAAGTATAAAATTTTTGGTGTCCAAGAGGCAAAGAGAAAACAATAGTGTTGGAAAACCTATTTGACGAAATAATAGATGCACACTTGCCAAGTCTAAGAAGTGATTTAGACATCCAGATACAGGAGACTCAGATATCCCCAAATATATACAGTTAAAAAGGAAAAAAGAAAAAAAAAAAAAAAAAGATCTTCTCCAGGGCACATTATAGTCAAACTGCTGAAAGTCAAAAACAGAGAATTCTAAAAATAGCAAAATTATCATGTCACTTTTAAAGGATCCCCATCATATTAATAGTGAGTTTCTCTCCTGGCCTCTAAGGGATAATATATTCAAGGTGCTAAAAGAAAAAAAAAAAAAAAACTGTCAGCCAGGAATACTATACCTAGCCAAACTATCCCTGATAAACGAAAATGACAGAAAGACTTTCCCAGATAAATGAAAGCTGAGAGGATTTATGACAACTAGAGCAGCCCTGCAAGAAATGCTTAAGGGAGTCCTACACCTGAAAATGAAAGAACTGAAAGAATGTATTCAACATCATGAAAACACATGAATATGAAAAAAAAGAAGAAGAAGAAAAAGCAAACAAACAAAAAACACCTAGTAAAGCAAACACACAAACAAGGAAGAGAAAAGATGCAAATGTTACTACTACTTAAAATCACCAAACCACGATGATAAAAAGAAAGAAAAAAACAAAGAGACCAGGCATGGTAGCTTCAGTCTGTAATCTCAGTAGTTCGAGAGGCTAAGGTGGGTGGATCACTTGAGCTCAGGAGTTTAAGATCAGCCTTGGCAACATGGCAAACCTCCATCTTTACAAAAGATACAAAAATTAGCCGGGCATGGTACAGCTATTAGTGGCGGCACATGCCTGTGGTCCCAGCTACTTAAGAGGCCGAGTTAGGAAGATTGCTTCGGCCTGGGAGGTTGAGACTACAGTGAGATGAAATCACACCACTGCACTCCAGCCTGACCCTGTCAAAAAAAAAAAAAAAGGAAGAAGGAGGGAGGGAGAGAGAGGGAAAGGGAGAAGGAGTGAGGAAAGAGAGAGAGAGAGAAAGAAAAAAAGACTAAAACAGGCAGAAAACAACAAAATGACAGGAATAAGCCTTCACATCTCAATAATAACTCGAATATAAACAAATTGAACTTTCCACTTAAAAGACGTAGACTGGCTGAATGGATTAAAAAAAAAATAATAACCTGACCCAACTATATACAGCTTACAAGAAACTAATCTTACTTATAAGGACATATATAAACTGAAAGTAAAGGGATGAAAAAAACTATTCCACGCAAATGGAAATGAAAAGAGAGCAGGAGTAACTCTACTTATGTCAAAACAGACTTTAAGTCAAAAACAATAAGAAGAGATGAAGAAGCTCATTATATAATGATAACGGTATCAATTCATCAAGAGTATACTCTAAACATATATGCACCAAACTGGAGTACCCAGATACATGAAGCAAATGTTATTTGATCTAAAGGGAGAAATGTACTCCAATGCAATAATAGCAGAGGACTTCAACATCCTACTCTGCATTACACAGAGTATCTAGACAGAAAATTAACAAAGAAATATTGGATTTAAATTGCACTTTAGACCAAGTGGACATAACAGACATTTACAGAACATTTCATCCAACAGCTACAAAATATTCATTCTTCTCATTAGCACATGGAACATTCTCCAGGATAGACCATTTGTTGACACACCAAACAAGTTTCAAAAAATTATTAAAAATGAAATTATATCAAGTATCTTCTCACAGCAAAGTTGAATAAAACGAAAGAGCATACCAGTCAGAATGGCTATTATAAAAAAGTCAAAAAAAAAAAAAAAAACAGGTGCTGGTGAGGTTGCAGAGAAAAAGGAATGCTTATACATTGTTAGTGGGAGTGTAAATTAGTTCAACCATTGTGGAAAGCAGTGTGTTAATGCCTCAAAGAGCTAAAATCAGAACTACCATTCAACCCAGCAATCCCATTACTGGGTATACCCAAAGGAATATAAATTGTCCTATCATAAAGACACATGCATGTGTATGATCATTGCAGCACTATTCACAATAGCAAAGACATGGGATAAACCTAAATGCCCATCAGTGGAAGACTTTATAAAGAAAATGTGCCGGGCATGGTGGCTCACGCCTGTAATCCCAGCACTTTGGGAGGTCAAGGCAGGTGGATCGCCAGGTCAGCAGTTCGAGACAAGCCTGCCAACATAGTGAAACCCTGTATGTACTAAAAATACAAAAATTAGCCAGGCATGATGGCGGTGCCTGTAGTCCCAGCTGCTTGGGAGGTTGAGGCAGTAGAATCACTTGAACCTGGGAGGCAGAGGTTGCAGTGAGCTGAGACTGTGCCACTGCACTGTAGCCTGGGTGACAGAGTGAGACTCCTTCTCAAAAAAAAAAAAAAAAAGAAAAGAAAATGTGGTACATATATACTATGGAATACTATGCAGCCATTAAAAAAGAATGAAATCATGGATGGGAACTAGAGGCCATTATCCTTAGCAAACTAATGCAGGAATGGAAAACCAAATGCCACATGTTCTCACTTATGAGTGGGAGCTAAATGGTGAGAACACAGGGACACAAAGAATGGAACAGACACTGGGGCCTACCAGAGGATGGTGGCTGCGAGAAGGAAGAGGAGCAGAAAAAAATAATTCTTGCGTACTAGGCTTAGTACCTGGGTAATGAAATAATCTGTACACCACAACCTTGTTACACAAGTTTACCTATATAACAAACCTGAACTTAAAAGTTTTTTAAAAATAAAAATAAATGATTGAGTATTGGTGGCTCATGCTTATAATCCCAGCACTTTGGGAGGCAAAGGTGGGCAGATTGCTTGAGCTCAGGAGTTCAAGACCAGCTTGGGCAACATGGTGAAACACTATCTCTAACAAAAATGCAAAAAAAATGTCCTGTCATGGTGACGTGTGCCTCTAGTCCCAGCTACTCAGGAGGCTGAGATGGGAGCATCATCTGAGCCCAGGAGGCAAAGGTTGCAGTGAACCAAGATTGTGCCACTGCACTCCAGCCTGGCTGAAAGAGTGAGACCCTGTCTCAAAAAATATAATGAAATAATATAAATTTAAAAAATATATAAATAAATAAATATTGTGGCAAAAACTCTTCCCTCCACCAAAAAAAAAAAAAAAAAAAAAAAAAAAAGTCACATACAAAAAATCTACACCTAACATTACACTGAATAGGGGAAAGCTGAAAGCCTTTCCTCTAAGAATTGGAACAGACAAGGAAGCCCACTTTCACCATTCCTATTCAACATAGTACTAGAAGTCCAGCCAGATTGATCAAGCAAGATAAGAAATGAAAGGCATCCAAATTGGAAAAGAGGAAATCAAATTATTCCTGTTTTGCTGATGATATCATCTTATATCTAGGAAAACCTAAAGACTCCATCACAACTCTCTTAGATTTGATTTCAAAAAACAATTCAGTAAAGTTGCAGAAAACAAATTAAACATACAAAAATCAGTAGCATTTCTGTAGAGCAAGAATGAACTATCTGAGAAAGCAATCAAGAAGGCAATCCTATTTACAATAGCTACAAAAAATCACTTAATAATAAATTTAACTGAGGAGATGAAAAATCTCTGCAAGGAAAACTACAAAACGCTCATGAAAGAAATGGAAGAGGACACAAATAAATGGAAAGACATCTCATACTCATGGATCAGAAAAAGTAATGTCATTAAAATAACCAAATTGCCCAAAGCTATCTACAGATTCAATGCAATTCTTATCAAAATATCAATGTGATTTTCACAGAATCAGAAAAGAAAGCCTAAAATTCATATGGAACCAAAAAGAGCCCAAATAGACCAAGCAATTCTAATCAAAAGAACAAACCTGGAGGCATCACACTATCTGACCTCAAGTTAGGCTATAGTAGCCAACACAGCATAGTGTTGGTATAAAGATAGACATATAAATCAATGGAACGGTGTAGAGAACCCAGAAATAAAGTCACATAAATACAGCCAACTGATCTTAGGCAAAGCCAACAAGAACATACGTTGGCGGAAAGACACTCTCTTCACTAAATGGTGCTGGGAAGATTGGATTACCATATGCAGAATAGTAAAACCAGACCCCCTATCTCTCACCATAAACCAAAATCAGCTCAAGATGGATTAAAGAATTAAACACAAGACAGGAAACTATAAAATTACTAGAAGGGCCGAGCGTGTTGGCCCACGCCTGTAATTCCAGCACTTTGAGATGCCAAGGCGGGTGGATCGCATGGTCAGGAGATTAAAACCATCCTGGCTAATACAGTGAAACCCCGTCGCTACTGAAAATACAAAAAATTAGCCGGGCATGGTAGCACGCGCATGTAGTCCCAGCTACTCGGGAGGCTGAGGCAGGAGAATCGCTTTAACAGGGAGGCGGATGTTGCAGTGAGCCGATATTGGGCTACTGCACTCCAGTCTGAGTGATGGAGCCAGACTCCGTCTCAAAAAAAACCCAAAAAAACAAAACAACAACAACAACAAAAAACTAGAAGGGAACAGTTCAGGATGGTGGCCTAGGCAAAGATGTTGTGGCTAAGAGAACGTAAAAGCACAGGCAACAAAAGCAAAAGTAAACAAATAAGACTATATTAAACTAAAAGGCTTTTATACAGCAAAGGAAACAAGCAACAGAGTGAAGAGAGAACCTGTTGAATGGAGAAAATATTTGCAAACTATGCATTTGACAAAGGACTAATATCCAGAATATATAAGGAATTCAAACAACTCAATTAAAAAAAATAATAATCCCTTTAAAAAGTGTCAAAAGGTGGGGCACAGTGGCTCATGCCTGTCATCCCAGTACTTTGGGAAGCTGAGGCAGGAGTATTGCTTCAGTTCAAGCCTGCAGTGAGCTATGATTATACCACTGCGCTCCAGCTCCAGTGACAGAGTGAGATCTTGTCTCAAAAGGAAAAAAAAAAAGGTAGGCAAAGGACAAGAATAGACATTTCTCAAAAGAAGACATATAAATGGACAACAGGTATATTAAAAAAAAATGCTCAACATCACTAATCATTAGGGAAATGCAAATCAAAACCCCCAATGAGCTATCATCTTACCCTAGTTAGAATGGCTATTCTTAAAAAGGCAAAAAATAACATGCTGGAGAGAATGCAAAGAAAAGGCAACACTTATACATTGCTGGTGGGAATGTAAATTAGTACAGTCACTATAGAAAACAGTATGGAAATTTCTCAAAGTTAAAAATACAAGTGCTATACAAACCAGCAATCCCACTACTGGGTATTTATCCTAAGGAATAAGCAATCAGTATGTCAAAGGGATACCTGCATTCACATGTTTATTGCAGCCCTCTTTCACAGAAGCAAAGATATGGAATCAACCTAAATGTCTATCAACAGACAAATAGATAAAGAAAATGTGGCATATATACATAACAAAACAATAATCAGCCAAAAAAATTAAATCCTGTCATTGGCAGAAACATGATGGAACTAGAAGTCATTATATGAAATGAAATAAGCCAGACACAGAAAGACAAATTTCACATGTTCTCATTCATAAAGGGGAGCTAAAAAAATGTTGATCTCATGGAGGGGGAGAGTAGAATGACTGATACAATCGGCTGGGAAGATATCAGGGGAGTAGAGGATGAAGAGAGTGCTGTCAATTCCCACAAACATACAGTAGATAGAAGGTATACTTTCTAATATTTGATAGCAGACTAGGGTGCTTATAATTAGCCATAACATACTGTATATTTCAAAGTAGATAGAAGAGAGAACTTGAAATATTTCCAACACATAGAAATGATAAATATTCAAGGTGATGGATACTCCAAATACCTTGACTTGATTATTATGCATTCCATGCATGCAATGAAATATCATATGTACCCCCATAAATACGTAAATATTGTGTATAATTTTTTAAAATAGAAGAGGAAACTTGGACACATGGAAGATAACAGGGGCACTCATGCACAGAGGCACAGCCATGTGAAGGTAGCATGGGGAGGGTCATTTGCAAGCAATGGAGAGGGGCCTCCGAGGAAATCTACCTTGCCAGCACCTTAATCTTGGAATTCCAGCCTATGGAACTGTCAGAAAATAAATTTTTATTGTTTAAGCCACCCACTCTGTGGTAATATTTTGTTTTGGAAACCCTAGCAAACTAATACAGATAGTATTAAAAGAATGGAATAATAAACATTTGAAATTCTGTTAAGTATAGACTGTATTGAATTACCAATGCGACTTGTCTTAATCCAAATAAGTTTCTTAAAGCTTTTCAAGTTGTCATGAGTTTTTTTGTGAAGTAAGTATAAATCGTTTCTCCACTACCTTATATTTTGCCCACTCCTTACCTACTTAAATCCCACCCAACCTTCAAGGTCCAGTGCTAGTTCTATCCTTCCAGGAAGTCTCAGGTCACCCAAATTCTCTGTGCTCCCTCCCTTCTCTGAACCCTCAGGACTAGTGATCTATGCTTTCAAGTTGCCTCCTAGTCACAAATTGACCTTTGACATATCAAGTGTTGTTGCCTCATTGGCAATTTAATTCTCCTTATGTTCTAATCTAACTATTCATTTTCTATATCTCCTATAATATCTGATAAGGCACTTGTAGAAATATTGATTGATAAGTAATTAAGAAGGCTTCTACAGACACTACCACACTTTGTACCTGAACTTAATTAAATCTCAAAAGATCAAAGAGGGGATAGAGAGATTTTCTTTCTGTAATGGCTGTGTCACAATCAGCCATCAGCATTTTAACATTGATGAGCAGTCACAAGTGACTTTGAGACCTGTAAATGGTTATTTTCTAATTCCAAGTGAAGTTAAAAGATGATGGAGAAGGAGTACAACCTAAAGGCCATGGCTAGTCATCTTTTATACTTGGACATGCTCCAGTGGGCAGAAGAAAAGCATCTCCTACAAACAAAATGGAGGCTTGTGCTAATGACTAGATTTAAAACTTCAAAATCTTCCTAATTAGACCCTAATCTAATACCACTTGATAAAATTATGTTGGAGAAACAATGTCCTTGTACATTGTCAGATGACATAATCCGTCACAGTTCAGTGAGTAGTAACATTACTTTAAAAACACTAGAATTAAGTCACCATGTTGTATTGAACAATAAGGTTGAATTGAATTATTCTTTTCCTGGTTTTTAATCATATATCCATGAGTCTTTCTGTTTTGTGGTATGATTAAACATAGGATAGTGGCCAAGCCAAAAAATAATTAAAAGAGGAAGTAGAAGATAGTAAGTCAAGTTTTGAATATCTCCCTACAGAATGTTCTCATATATATGTTGTAAAGAGAGGTGCATCATCTCTGAAGCATGAATGGCATCAAGAATTGGCTCTCAGTTTAAAAAGGAGCCCGTGGACTTTGCCTTCCAGGCAAGATATGAGCTGTTGCTTACCCTGTACTTCACTCTACCTTGGTAGCAAATTTTGAGGGTACTGAGTGAGAATTTGTATCTTTTTCTTCCCTGTGTCTGCTAGCTATTGCTGTGTAATAATTTTTAAACAGTAATAACATGAATCTCTCTCAGTGTCATACAGTCATAAATATTTATTCAGTGTGCACAGGGCTCAGTTGAAAGATGACTGATCCTGGCAAGCTCACCTGGACGGCATTGCGATCTTGACTGAACTGCCTGTGCATCCCTCCTCCTCCTCTCGGATTGCTTTTGTCTGCTCTCATGGTGATGGCAAAGGTGCCAGAGCACATGCCCAGTCACACCTGTGCTTCTCATGCCTCTGCCTGGGTCACATCTACTAACACCTCTTGACAAAGCAAGTCACATGGGGCCTTAGTTTGTGCTACTGTAACAAAATACCACAGACCAGGTAATTTATAAACAGCAAAAATGTATTTTTCACAGTTCTGGAGACTGGTAAGCCCAAGATCAAGGCACCAGAAGGTTTGGTGTCTGGTGAGGGCCCTGTCTCTACTTCCAAGAGAGTACCTTGTTACTGTATCCTCCAGATGAAGGAGAGCTGCGTCCTCACATGACAGAAGGGACAGAAGGGTAGGAGGGGGTTTCCTTCAACCTCAGGAAATTTATAAATGCTAATCCCATTTGTGATAGAGGATCCCTCATGACTTGATCATCTCCCAAAGGCCACACCTCTGAATACTGTTGCATTGGGTGTAAGTTTCCACATGAATATTTTTTGTGGGTGTGAGGGGACACTCATTGTTCAAATGATAGCACACTGCTACATCCCGAATCTATGAGTGGGACATATGATCCGCCTTGTAGTGAGAGAAGCTAGGAAGTTACATGGAAAGGAAAGTGGATACCAGGCAGGATAAATAAGTGGGGGCATTACTCTCTTTACCACACTCATTGTTTTTGATTTTTCTTTATTAATCCACTTATTAAAATTTACTGTGGTGAACATCTGTTATAGGCAAGGTGACCCCCCCTTTGAGCCCATCATTTTTTAAAGTAGCTTTCCTACATGTTAGGGTAATTTCCATGATATGAGAAACTTCTCCCCCTTTTCGGTATCAGACTAGTCTTCAAAATCCCCAGCCTCATTTTCTGTGAGAACACAAACAGGTAAAGTGGATGCTGCCGGAGACCTGGAGCTTCTATTTTGCTATTCGTGGTGGGCAAGACTTGGAGAGCAGTAGCAGCAGAGGCTGTCCAGGAGTGGCCAGCTTGAAGCAATCAACCAGAAGTTGCACTGGGGCTGAGAGAGTAGCAACTGCAATGAAGATACGTTTCTGATATTTACCATTTGGCCATAGTGGTGGCAGCTTCCTTACCAGGCCAGCTCTGCATCCCCTGATGCAGGAACTTGGGCATGTTTCTCCAACCCTCCCAAAGATTCTGTGAGTTCTCCACACTCATTTATGTTCAAACTAATCAGAGCAGGTTCTTTGAATACCGACTGCCATTGAGCAACTACTCTATGCAGAGCAATTTTTTTTTTTTTTTTGGCTAGATTTTTTTGGAGATGTCAGTTAGGATTATTTGGGTGCAAGAATGAATTTATGAAAAGTCTCTGAGGTAACTTACACAATAATGGAATGTCAGTTAAAGAAGGAGGTTTGGAAAGGGAAGAAATTAGGAAATCTCTGAATGTTCAGACAGTAAAAACTCAGGGCACCAGTATTTATATGAATTGTCTCCAACCTCTTTTTCTGTACTTCAGTCATTCTGCTGAAGGTTCAGTTTTGAGATACAGAATCTGTAGAGGAAAAGAAAAATCTTTCCTTCCTGTCTTAGGTTCATGGCTGAGACTCTTATAAAAAGAAGAAGAAGAAGAAGAAGAAGAAGAAGAAGAAGAAGAAGAAGAAGAAGAAGAAGAAGAAGAAGAAGAAGAAGAAGAAGAAGAAGAAGAAGAGAGGAAGAGGAAGAGGAAGAGGAAGAGGAAGAGGAAGAGGAAGAGGAAGAAGAAGGGAAGAGGAAGAGGAAGAGGAGAAAAGCTTACACATTTGTTTAATGTAAGTTTTATGTGACACAGAAAACTTTAGCAATTAAGTCCCAAAGAAACAGGTGTTGGGAGGCTGAGGTGGGAGGATTGCTCGAGGCTTGGAGTTCAAGACCAGCCTGGGCAATATAGTGAAACAAAAATTAAAAAAATCAGCCAGGCATCGTGGTGCATGCCTGTAGTTCTAGTTACTCAGGAAGCTGAGGCAGGAGGATCCCTTGAGCCTAGTAGTTTAAGGCTGCAGTGAGCTATTATTATACCACTGCACTCCAGCCTGGACAACAGAGACCCTGTCTCTAAAAAGAGAGAAGTAAAGAAAGAAAGAAACAAGTAAACCTGTATATTTTTAATAATAGGCTTTTTTTTTTTTTTTTTTTTTTTTTTTTGAGACAGAGCTTCACTCTTGTTACCCAGGCTTGAGTGCAGTGGCCCGATCTTGTCTTGGCTCACTGCAACCTCTGCCTCCTGGGTTCAAGCAATTCTCCTGCTTCAGCCTCCCGAGTGGCTGGGACTACAGGCGCATGCCACCATGCCCAGTTAATTTTTGTTTGTTTGTTTGAGACAGAGTCTCCCTCTGTCACCCAGGCTGGAGTGCAGTGGCGCCATCTCAGCTCACTGCAGGCTCCGCCTCCCGGGTTCACGCCATTCTCCTGCCTCAGTCTCCCGAGTAGCTGAGACTACAGGCGCCCGCACCACGCCCGGCTAATTTTTTTTTTTTTAATTTTAGTAGAGACGGGGTTTCACCGTGTTAGACAGGATGGTCTCGATCTCCTGACCTCGTGATCTGCCCGTTTCGTCCTCCCAAAGTGCTGGGATTACAGGCGTGAGCCACAGCGCCCGGCCGCCCAGTTAATTTCTGTATTTTTAGTAGAGATGGGGTTTCACCATGTTGATCAGGCTAGTCTCAAGCTCCTGACCTGAAGTGATCCACCTGCCTCAGCCTTCCCAAGTGCTGGGATTACAGGCATGAGCCACCGCACCCAGCCTTTATTAATGATAGGTTTGATGAAGAGGTGGATAGTCATGGAGAAGTATGAATTGACAAAGCAGGTGTGATCTAATGGTAATAACTGGGGAAAACTTAGCAAGTCCTGTTTGTTCAGACTCTTCTCTGTATCCCGGTATATTCAGAGATAAATATATTCCTTTCCTCCAGGTACATATAGGAAAGGCACTTTTTGAATGAAGGTTTTATGACCTGCTTCAAGGGAGAAGAGCTGGGGGTCACAGAGTGACTTTCCTAGGTTTTATGACCTGCTTCAGTGAAGAAAAGGGAAGGGAATGTGAGAGTAACCTTCCCGTTTTGGTGGTTTTCTCAAATCCCAAGGTGCCTTATTTTGGGGTAGAGTGTTCCTAATCCCTTTAAATCCAGCTGGCTTCGCTTAGATCTCATGTCCACTCCTTGAAAAGTGGAGATAAGAAAACTTTACTGATATTCCCTCCAAGACTTTACCTTTTGGGATATTGGTAATTCCTCAAAAGGAAAGAGGAACGCTTAATTGGAAAAAGAGGAAATGGGTGTTACGTGGAAAAAAACAAAACAAAACAAAAGACAGAGATCAAGAAGAATAACCAACCCAAACCAAATATTCACTACAGATCAGAGATGACTAAGGATTCTTGCCTGTTATTGGGAAGCTTACATTTTGGTAAAAAAGATAAATACTTAATCTTCATTTATTTTTCGATATTAGGACTCCAGTCATTGGATGTAGGGCTCAACCAAACTAGCATGACTTCATTGTAACTTATCTAATTATATCTGTAAAAACTCTATTTCCTGATAAGGTCACATTCTGAGGTTGTGGGTGGACATGAATTTTGGGGTAACACTATTTGACTCACTACAACACCCACAGGCTTCAGAACGAGTCTAGGCTTCCACCTCAGGTGAAAATTGTCCCCAGAAATCATTTGTGCACGCAGATGCAATATAAATATATTGTTTTTAGATGATATAAAATCATCTTGTGATAAAAAATATGCACATGATAGTTATTAAGCAAGTATAAATATGACATTGGCACATCTTAATTTAGATATAAGAAAAATATCCAAGAAAAATATCCACTTTAGATATTTTTCTCCCATATAAATGTCATTCTTTGCAGGGACTGAGAATTCGAGGTTATGTATCAGAAAACTTCTTTCTTGGACACCATGTAGTTAAATAAAGAATATATTCCCTGTGTTAGTCTATTGGTGACATTACTTTTCAGACCACAGAGAAATTAAATAAACCTAGAGTGATTCTTAGTAGGCTTAGAAATTCTGTCATCCCTAGATAAATTAAGCTGTTTTCCACTGATTTATGTAAAGTGTAATTAACAAATTAATACATATGAAGATAAGATAATAGAAACCACCAAGCAATAATGTAGTTTTGTTGTGTTTTTGAAAATTACTGAAAGTAATGGCAAAGCTAATCTGCTATTAATTTCTTTTAATTAAACAGTGTTTAGAATAACAATTTTTTTTCTCAACTCAGCCTATCTCATACTATTCTGCCTGTTTTTCATCTTTACATACTCAGGTAGTGTTCTAACATTGCCACTATTTTCTGTATAGTATTATATTGATTAATAATCATGTAATTGTACTATGGAGTTAGAATAATGTTTTAGGCTTGTTGGCTTAAAATCAAAAGCTATTTCAACTACAATATTTTTCATTTAAAATAATAAATATCACCATTGTAATATCCAGCCAGATATACTTATGGTGGTAAAAACTCATAATAATTATTAATGTAAGGCAAAGCATAAAATACTAGCAATTGGAGGCAACATAATCTAGGACACCCTTATGTGGAAAAGTGATACTACTTATTAATTTATTGTAATTTGTATTTATACACTCAAGCCTAGGTACAAATACAAATAGTACAACAATTGATCCATAGGTGATAAGATACTTTCTTAACAACTGTTTATTCAAATTTTATCAAAAGACAAATATGAAGGAGTTGTGTTAATGAACATTATATAATTTGCTTCCCAGGAGATTGTAAGAACTGGAGAACTAAAGACCTCCTGGGTGGCACAACTTCTGAAATCTAATATTTAACAAATGCCATGATATTTAACCAAAAGCGAGCGTTGCCTTTTTCTGTTAGACCTTGAGGCTCAGTCAGTTGTGACCCTATTTAGGGTTGCGGGTGGACGGAGGGAGTCTCAACCTGGATTACATTGGAGCTCCCCATGGTTTACAGTGACCACACAAACAACTCTGAAGGATCTCAGGCCAGCTTACACATCTAGGCCTGTCCCAGAATTGATATGACCTCCAGTAACACTTGTCTTTTCCTGAATGAGACCAAGGAAAAGCATAGCCTGCTTGGGACTAACTCTGAAAGAGTCGACTTCCCCAGCTCTCTCTCCAGCTTGACTTCCTGAATTTTTCCATCTCACCCTGCTCTTGGAGCTGTTAACTCCATGACCCATGGTATTTTGTAAAATACTCCCTTCAGACCCCAATAATTTTTTTTTTTTCCATACAGGTACCTAAATCATCCTTCCTAGATAATAGTGGTTTGAGACTGAGATGGTAAGGTGACCATGCATAGAGTTAAATGGGCACCTGGAACATTAGTGAGAACATTTCTGATTAAATATATCTACCATGAAATGCCTCAGGCTTTGACCTACACCGATAAATCCTTGTTTCTTAACAGCAAATGAAATTCTTGCACAGGTTGCTGGGTTTGTCCTCAACAGCTCTCTTCCTTCCTCCTATTACAGAGGGAATGACTATCCTAGAAACCAGTTGAAATATTTCTTACTAATTTGAAGGTTAAGAGCAGGCACAGAATCAATGGAAAAAATAGAACGCTGTTTTCTTTCCTGATTCCTCTTTTGACATTTTAATATAAATCAGAGAGATTCTCAGGCTTCTATCCTGGGAGATTTACAATTCAAAGCAAAGGAAAACCTTTCTTTTATTCCCTGTTTTAAAAAAAACCAAACCAACCAAACAAACAAAAACACAGTTCTAAACTATTCTTTGATCTGGCGAGTGGTTTTGTATTATATTATTTTAATATAAAAGTAATTATACATAAACATAAAATATTTTATCTATTATTTATTGGATTGCCTCCTATGCCCTTGAATCTTCTTTTATATTTTACATCTCTTTCTCTGTCTCACTCTCTGGTGCTGCTCTGTGTGACTTGTTCAACTTTTTGGTTTCACCTTTTTGCTGATTTGCTTTTGCAATTGTGTTTTAAATGCTCATCAACTCTTTCTTATTTTCTGATTGATTCTTTTTCTTAGCAGCCTGTTCTTTGTATGTGAATGCTATATATATATAAAAAAATATATCATATATGATATTTAATATATCATATATTATATTTAATATATATTATATATTTATATTATATATTATATATTTATGATATATACTATATTATATATACATCATATTATACATTTGTATTATATATTATATTATATATTTATATTATATATTATATATTATATTATATATATTATATTATATATATTATATTTTATATATATATAATTTTTTTGGAGACAGAGACTCGCTCTGTCGCCCAGGCTGGGGTGCAGTGGCGCGATTGCGGGTCACTGCAAGCTCTGCCTCCCGGGTTCATGTCATTCTCCTGCCTCAGCCTACCGAGTAGCTGGGACTACAGGTGCCCTCCACCACACCTGGCTAATTTTTTGTATTTTTAGTAGAGACAGGGTTTCACGATGTTAGCCAGGATGGTCTTGATCTCCTGACCTCGTGATCTGCCTGCCTCCCCTCCCAAAGTTCTGGGATTACAGGCCTGAGCCACCTTGCCTGGCCGCTATACATATTTTTAATCTCTCCAGTAATTATTTTTTTAAAAAAGCACTACATTTCCCTAAATTATGTTTTTCAGTGTCTATTCGTTTCTGCTTGTTCATCTCTATCTTTCTCTCTTATGCTATCAATAAATGCGAATGCATGATTTTGCCTTCATGCACTTGAATGAGGAAGTGAGTGACCAATCTAGGTAAATGTCACAGGGCTTCTGTATCTGACTCATGCTCTTCCACAAAAGAGAGAAGTGACTGCCAGTTACGGGGGTGAGAAATGGCAGACTCTGCCTGAGGGTGCAAGGGTCTCCTCCTTCCTATCCATGACTAATGTCAACCTTAAATAATGAGGTTCAGAAAATATGAAGAAGTATAGAGTTTATTTCAGAACAAAGCTTAAGGATAGTCACCTGGGAGACACTGACACCAAACCTATGTGGTCAGCATTCTTAAGTGGAGAAGTGAAGTTTCCACTGATATACAGAGACTAAGAAATTTTAGCAGGATTGCAACATTTTCCATAGGAGACCAGTGTGTATGTTACAGCTATTTGACTGGTTACAGATTTCTACATTCCAAGGAAGATTATTATTCCATGAGGATAGGTAAAGATCTAAGGAGATACACACACACACACACACACACACACACACACACATACACACATCATGTTGCTGGAGCTCAGAGTACAGGTTACTATGCTCAAAACAACTATTGGTTAGTGATCACAGTTTTTCAAAATCAAAAAGGGATATTTTTAGCATTTTACATCTTAACATAAGAGTTTATTACTTATCTAGACTTGGTTTACTGTGTTATAGTTACTTTCAGGAAACTGGTTAGGAGTTTTGAGTCGACACGTTATAATTATTCTCAGTTAAACGAGGAGAATATGCTCATGATTAGTATTTTCATGTGGAACATGTAATTTTTCAGAAATGGATTCTAATGCTAATTGAGAGAGGCCTGTATTAGACTTTCTATTTGGAATTTTTCTCATCCTGAATTTCTATTTTATGCTTTATAATATAGATAATGCATTAGTATAGCATACAAATATTAATTTGGAAAAATAAAGATATATCTGGGAGCAACGCTGAAATTTTTTTTAAAGTTATGAGATCAGTATAGTGGAAGGTATCTTTCTACCTGCATCCTGGAGGCCAACAGAGCTGTGGTAGAAGGAGGCTTAGAGATGAGTGTGGGCACTGAGTGCCTTTGCAGACATTCGTAATTCAGTCTTGAGTCCATTCTCTTGGTTTCTCCCCCTTCTTCCCATCCTGTCCTTATCTGACAATTTTAGGAAACTCTCCTATAAAAATGGCTTTTGCTTTTTCTGCCCTCGTCTCTCTATGGCTCTCTCCATTCTGGTTTATCCATCATTATGACCCTTTCCGGAAACACATTTTTAGTTAGCTGCTGTTTCCATTCCGCTCTCCCATTGGGCTCAATACTCCATTTTAGTGTGTTTATAAATTTATTATTCTGAGAACTTCTTTAGTGTAATTCAAGGTGTTTGGGGGACAGAGAAGGATTAAACGTAAGGCTTCGTCCCCTCCTTGGGGTAGACCCCTTGGTTCCAGGGAATCCAATGGGACATGGACACTGCTGACATCATAGACTCTGAACCTGGGTGCCGAGAAGAAACACACCCAGATGGCCAGAGAAACTCCTCCCCAGGACACTCCCTTCCTAATTTGGAGACTCCTAATAACTATTAATATCAGAGTTATGTTAGCTAAATGGTTTTCTTAAGTTGAGCCAAGATCTCTACTCTGAGGGTAGGCTGCCAGATAACAAAGTAATTATGTATTAACAAAAAAAAAATTAAAAATCAGTCCACTGCTAAGAGTAGTACATTTGTGATGATGGAGATGATTGACTTGTAGGTCAGTTCTAAGCATTCCAAGTTTAGGAGTACCCTTCAGTCTGAATATTTCACCCCACTACCTAAAGAATCATCACCTAAAAACACTGAAAAGATCAAAGATGCCAAAACGGGGCAGGTAGGTCTGAATCTGATGCCACGAAAAACACTCAGAAATTATGCAATGTTAATTGCTTCTCATCCTTTTGGCTGAGATCAAGTGTGGAAATCATGTGATTTTTGCCTCCCCCATCAGGATCCCTGAGGAAAGAGATGGTATCCATTTTCAAATTGAAATCCATGGCTCAAAACTTGCTCCTGTGGTTTAATCCCCACCTCAGTGTTTATTTGTGTAGACGCAACCTAAATGACCTGATTTATTTCTTATTCATTTCATTTGAACAACTACATAATCATACTACAAGAATAGAGCCTTGAGGAGTTGAAAGGTGAGTGAGAATCTGGGGGAGTTGCAGCTAATTTCAATGTAAGAAGGGCAATTAAATCAAGTATAACTTGGTCAGCAGAACTGCGTGGAGAGATAAGTGACTTATAAATAGAAATTCAAGATGGAAAGGTAAGGACAAAAGTGTCTTCCTGTGACTACATTCTCAATGATAACTTGACAAAGATGCAAGGGTCCAAAATTGTGGAGGAGAAAATGTCTAGCCTTTAGCCCGATCTAATTACAATAAAAGAATACAATAAAATACAATAAAATATACCAGAATGCAAAACTACACATAGAGAATAAAAATTAGAGAAAATTATTCCAGTTCTGAAACAGATACTACAGTATCTGTTCTGAAACAGAGACCACAGTAGGAATTACCACCCAGTTGTTGAAACCTCGTTAAAGCAAAGGAAGCTTAAAAAAATGAGAGAAGATTTTGAATCACGACATGATTCAAATGAAAGGGGAATCCAGATACATACAAAAGTTAAAGATCATAATTTCTTTTAACAGAAATGATCATGTGAAGGTATGGCAGAACCTGACAAAGCAGAAAATACAGACTCAGCAGGGTTAATGGATTTAAACCAACGCTCTGGATTTGTCATGGCCCTATAACATGATTTGAACACAGAAACAACTCTCTTTACATGAGATGCAATGATTATAGAAATGAATTAGATAGGAGTAATGGAAGTTGAAAGCAAGATACGCAGATGAATGCTGGGGATTGTTTTTGTAGTTGCAAGGACAAAGCTAACAGTTATACCAGGCTGCTTCATTAAGTCTTTGATACTTAACATATAAGAATTTTTCTGGCCAACATGGTGAAACCCTGTCTCTACTAAAAATACAAAAATTAGCTGGGCATGGTGATGCACGCCTGTAATCCCAGCTACTGGGGCAGCTGAGCCAGGAGAATGGCTTGAACCCAGGAGGCAGAGGTTGCAGTGAGCCAGCATCATGCCACCGCACTCCAGCCTGGGTGACAGAGCAAGACTCCGTCTCAAAAAAAAAAAAAAAAAAAGAAAATTTTTAACATCTGCTCTACAGAATGTCAGTTCAGCCTTGTTGAGCTTGGTGAGCCACAGATGTGATTGGGTCATTTGAAGAACAGAAAATAAACCTGAAGGGACCAAAATAAACATAGTCATGGGAGAGGGTCAGACTGTCCTGGGCAGATGGCGCTGGGGCTAGTGGGTCAGGCTGTCCTACAAAACAGATCAATCATAGACTGTTCAGTGCATTAGGACTCTGGAGAGGTTAAAATGCTTTACAGAGGTAGAGTGAACTGACTACCCCATGAGGCTCAATGTTGAGGCCCAGATAGCTTTGAGAATAGCTGCTGACAGCATCATTCTTTTTCTGTCTGAAGAAAACAACCGTTCACCAAGAGGAGGACTTTCTACTAGCTGCTGGATCTTGAGCCAACTAATTCAGTTTGATCAGTCAAACTTGAAGTTGCTTCTGATTTCAGCCATCGCTGATCATATCACCCGGCACTATGCTCTTAGGCCCCCCATTGTCTGACGGAGAGGCTCAATAGAGAGATGCTTAGCTGTACACTCACACTAATACTTCCATTTCCTATGTCAAAACCCTAAGGAGGCAATTTTATCAATGCAGCATTGTAGGTAGGGATCACAGGGTGTATTAATGTTCCATCCTTTAAGTGCAGAAATTCTGCAAGAGATGCAACGTTTGCTGGGACATTTCCAAGAGTAGTTTGACCAGGAGTGAGCTTCCTGTGAGATAGTGGCTGGGCTTAGGAACACATTAGCTACCTTTAGTCAAACGTTCATTGGCTCTATAAAAACAGCAGCACTACTGAATGTCTTTGAAATCCACAGCCCACTTTGAATTAGCACAAATCTCTAAGAAGTTCTGTTATCTATTTATCTTAATAGAAACATCAATGCATTTATGGCTGAAATTTCATGAAAATTATTTACTTGGGCAATGCTGAGCCAAAAGTCACATCCTCTCACCTCTTCCACTGGGAAGGGAAGTGGAGTTAATGCTTTCAGGACAGGAATAGCATCAATTCGAATAGCACATCTCATACATTGATCCTTCAGAGCTTTGAACAAAGAACAGAATATTAGTCCCCTCATTGCCCAAGGAGGATGTTAACCTGTACCTCTGCAAGAGCGAGGACACCACTAAAGTCACCTTCCCCCGCTGGATGGGGCAGATGCCAACTGTGAACGGGAACTTGGTTAGAGTAAAAGATTCTTTGTCAGGAATGTGGAAATTGTGACATTAGGGACTAACCTGGGCTAGAGGATAAAGCTTCAATGAAATTTGCAAGTTCATTTTGGTTTATATACCTGTTGGAGCTGAGACATTAAATGCAGAAGGCTTTTAATCTAGGTATTTTAAACACTACTTGATACCATGGACTAGTGTCACTCAACAGAGAGTACTTCAAGGACAGAGCTATCTCTGAACCAGAATAAGACCCCAGGAAGGCTGATTCAGCCCAGAGCATTTGGGACAGGGTTATTTTCTTTTGTTTCAACATTCACTTTTGACAGAACTGGCTTTTCTCTTCGCCCCTGCTGGAGAGCTAATAACTTCCTTCACGTTCGCCTTACTCCATTTCCCCCCTCCACCCACCCAGGCTAGTGCAGCTGACTCAATATGCAGGAATGTCATGCACTTTATTTACATTTATTTCTGTAGGTCATTTGCCATCAAGATAGCTAGAGAGACATAATAAGTAATTAAACACAGCAACAGATCAGGTAGGTTAGCGTACAAAAAAAACAAAAACAAAAACAAAAATAGCCCAACAACAACATAGAATAAATAGCCACAAAGTGCAGGCTCAGTATTCAGGATTAGAGTAAGACACAGACAATACAAAAAGAAGATTATAGCCAAACCCTCTCCTGTCTCAGGCAGAGCTATTTGTTCCTGAGATTTCTAAAGATGCACTCAATTCCTGCACACATCTGAGAGTTCCATAACTGTGGCTGACATTGAAAATAAATAATCCAAATCAGCTTGGCCATATTAACTCTGAAATCCACTTTACTAGTGAGATAGAATTTACTTCAGGCCATCTAGGTCAATAGGCTTGGAGAGGGAATTCCAAAGATGAAGGCCCTTCATAGAAAATGCTCAGCCTTCAGACCTGTGTAGTTCTAAATCAGAGAGCTTGGCACCTCCAAGCCCTCCAGCTGCTGTGAGGGCAAACCCAGGAAAGAGGTGGTCATTGCATATAACCTAAATCCCCTTTCTGCTGCCTCTCCCTCAACCCCTGAAACAGAATGCTGTTGAGGTCTGCTACGTTGATTCCCCCTGAAAGCAAAGAGGCAACTCATGAGGTATGGAAGCCTGGAGGGAACAAAGGCAAGTGGGAACGTGTGTGAGCTCATACTTTGGTATGATGAAAAGTAGGTACTCTTCAAAAGGTCTGCTCTGTGGCAGAGGGGCTCGTTACTGAGAGCAGAACCGCACTGCCCACACAAAGGCAGGTGGGGAGGGAAGGGGCTCACTGAAGTTAGAATACAGACAATATGGAACCAAAGATCGTTGAATCTTAAAATCCGCCTGTTACAAGCAGTCATTTAAAGCTGTTGGTAAGAGCAAAGATCAAAGAATAGACGTGGCTGGAAGATATGTTTTCCTGTTTACTGTCCCCAGGTAGCGTTTGGAAATGATCATTGAACAAAAATAAATCAGTCAAAGTAAAAGTGAGTCTGTGGTAAGGCAAAATAATGCCCTTCCCTCAAAGACGTCCACATTCTAATCCCAGGAATCTGTGAATACGTTAGGCTACATGGCAAAGGAAATTAACGATGCAGATGGAATGAAGTTTGCTACTCAGCTCAACCTAAATGAGGAAGAATATTATGGATTATTCTTGTGGGTGCAATATAATCACAAGGGTCCTTCAAAGTAGAGGAAGGAGGAGAGGTGAGAGTGTGTGTTGTGAGAAGAACTCAGCCTGCTGTTGCTGGCTGTGAAGATGCAGGGAAAAGACCACAAGCCAAGAACTATAAGAAACCTCTGGAAGCTGGAATGGGCAAAGAAACAGAATCTCCCTTAGAGCCTCCAGAAAGATATGCAGCCCTGTGACACCTTGATTTTAGTCCACTGAGACATGCGATGAACAAGTGTCAGATGATAAATTTGTGTTGTGTTAAGCCATTAGGTTGGAGGTAATTTGTTACAGCAGAAATAGGAAACTAATTCAGAACCCAACAATCCACTTGACATGGAAATGTAAAGTTTTTGCATTAGGCTTTGTCTTGAGTCATGATCACCAGGAAATCAACAAACACTTGGGAAAAAGAAAATGGAATTCCTTGCTTAAGTTGAAGACGTGCTACTGTTTCTGCCTGGCTAGCTAGCTAGCATCCTAGTTCATCTCCTGCATTTTATGTGGTACCCTGTTGGGGATGAGAACAACACTTAGCAATTATTAGGAGAACATCTTTCCAGCACATTGTCAATCCCAACACTACTGGGTTGATCTTAATGAAAGACTTGTTAAGTGATCGGTCATGTAGCTAAAGACAATTTAACCAAAAAAACGGCAAAAGGATGGGCAGTCACCTGTCATGTCGTGTTTTCTGAATACCTAAAGGCCAGCTGTTGAAAGATATTTCTCTCTGAATGCCAGGGGAAAAAAAGAAAAAAAGAAAAAAAAAGATGGTCCTGCTTTACTCTGATATGCTTCGCTGCATTCAAGGTCATTCAAAAACCAGTGCTAGAATTAGAAAAGAATTCCAGAACATGGAAAGTGTTTTTCCAAATCACCAATACATTCACCCAAGAATTAAAAACTAAATTAACTTTGGGTAGAGAGGTGAAAATGGGCAAATATATCTGAGGTCATACATACAATGGGACCCTGCTTTTCTTTTAAATTGAGTGACAGCTCATGTCGACTACAAAAATTAGGTTTTGATGCATTGCTCTCATATGTTTTTAAAGATAATAGGTGTGCACAGTTTCTGGCACATGGCTATTCTTTATCAGTATCCCTTTACAGTATGAAACTACTAGACAGAAGAAGGCAGGCTAGAAAGAGAGACATTCCTGGTCTAAGGTGGGATTTGTTGGAGACATTGCCTCTTTGATTTGCATCCAAAAGATTCTTACCACCTGGTGGCCCTCTTATGTTTTCAACAAGTGGCTAATGGGAATGGGCGGTGCTAACTGAACTTCAGGACTGGAGAGGAGCTAGTGGGTGAGCCCTGGGGCGTGGTCTCCTCTGAATGAGCAAGCACATTTTCAACACAATTGGCTGCTTAATCATGTGTTGCAAACTTGGCTGATGTATTTGGATGTGTAAGCAATTATGTTTCTGCTAAAAGCCTTGGTTGGTAATGCTTTTGCTCTCCATTTCTTACAACTGAACTAACAGAGGGAAGAAATTGGTATGGAAATGGTTTTCGATATGTTTTGTGTAGCTTTTTAACTTTTCTTTTAAAACATTTTTCAATCAAGCTGGCTGACTAACCGATCCAAGATTTGTTATACCTGCAAGCACCACACAAAGTAGAAAACAAAGAGAAAAAGAAACATAAAGGATAATAAAAGTAGTTTTAGTAATAGAAAAATTTCTGATGAAAAGGCCTACTTGCTTGCATTAAACCACATCATTTAAATGTTAATAATTTTACTGAGCACCTCTCTGTATGGGGCACAGTGTAAGCTGAGAATTGAGAATGACTAAGGCATATGGCTCCTGACTTCAAGAAATTCTCTTCAGGCTGGGCACAGTGGCTCACACCTGTAATCCCAGCACTTTGGGAGGCCAAGGCGAGTGGATCACCTGAGGTCAGGAGATTGAGACCAGCCTGGTCAACATGGTGAAACCCCATCTCTACTAAAAGTACAAAAAAAATTAGCTGGGTGTAGTGGCGGGCGCCTGTAGTCCCAGTTACTCAGGAAGCTGAGGCAGGAGAATCGCTTGATCCAGAGGGCAGAGGTTGCAGTGATCCAAAATCACGCCATTGCACTCGAGCCTGGGCAACAAGAGTATAACTCCGTCTCAAAAAAATAAAATTAAATTTTTTAAAAAAGAAATACCTATTCAAGTAGGCGTTTGGCAGATATTGGCTTAATGTCTGACTCACCTGAGGTTTCATGAGATGAGACTCTTCTCCAAAAGAGCACAGTAACTGTAACTGTAAACCACAGACTGAATATTTTGCTTTTCAATAATCCTATCACAGCCTCCACTAAGATTTCCCCATCTATTACATTATGTGCTAATTAATTTCAAAACGACTACAAGTTGTTTCATTAGGGGCTAAAAAACAACACTCAAACTGTTGCCTCAAATAGTCTGGGAAATTAGGCAGACCAAAAAGAAATAGGCAAATTTTAAAACAGCCATATTTGTCATAAAAATATGGAATTGTAGACCTCTGAAAACACGTTTTTGCAGTTACTTCCTGCAGATATTGCACATAATGTTTCTGTAATTCTGGTAACTTTAGCACTTCAGAAATTCAAGTTCAACTGAGAATTCATTATCATTCCTTCATTAAAATGTCTCCATGTGCAAAACCAAACTGACACTTCGTGTGCAAGCAGTAAGATCTGAATTTGAATTCTAGCTCCTTTGCTTACTAATTCTGTGATGTCACTGTAGCCCTTTCCAACTCTCACTTACTTCCACTGATAAATGGGGAGATCTCTTATATCCCAGGACAATTATGAGCATCAAATAAAACACATACGAGGACTTGCCTAAGATAGTGCTTCAGCGTAGAGAGAATCTCAATAAGAATTAAGAGTTGAGGTGAGTACTGAAAGTAAGTTTTGCAAAGTGTATTTGTCAACTCTGTCAAGGAGACTTTAAGCAGCTTTCCATTACAATGGAGGTTTAATATTGAAGGCAGTTGTATTCTTAATTCCTTGAGTGTTCAGCATTTAAGTATATGTTTTACCTTATCGAGAGCTGATAACATGATGTTGCCTTGCACAACCTGGAGAACATTCTGGCACTTTCTACATCTGCATGACTTTGAAGTTCGGAGTAGTCAGTGAAAATAATAATATAATCTTTAACATGCCCTGTCACAGTTTGCAAATGAACACATCCAATGAGCTTGGAGTTTTACTTTCTCTGAAATTCTTCCCAGTTGAGTCAATTATTGGTAATTAAAATGAACATGCAGTTCTTAAGCTCTATAGTGTTTTTATTCTGCTGGGGTTCGCCTATACTATTCGGAACACAGAAATCAACAGAGCAAGTGCTCATACAGATTTATCTCTTATTTCCAATGCAAGACACTGTGGCTACCCCTTTAGGTTGGCCTTATCACATCCAATTCTCCCTTTTGAGTAAGGATAATAACATGCATAACCAGGAATTGGGCAGCAGCGGTTTGAATTTTACCTGGATGACCTGGACTGAAAGCCCAGGGTACAACAGAGGTTGGTAGGTGACACACTGGTGATTGATAATCCAGGTATAGACATAGACTGTGAGACCAAAGGGCAATATTAAGCCTAGAAAATCATTCTTAGGGAAAGCAGAGGCATGACCTCAACCCCATAAACAGAGGCAGAGTGGGAAAAGCCATGGGCAAAAATGAAAACCGACAGGGCTTATTGCAGATATCAGAGCAACCAGAAGGTGGGGCAAAACCGGGGAAATTTGGAAATAAAGGCTGACTCAACCACAGAGGGCGCAGTCATCCAGTGAGATTCAGACCCTCTGAGGAATTGACTTGTGGCAAAGCCAGAAGACTGCTGAAGACATTGTCCTTATTTATTTATTTTTTCCCACACCAGACCATGTGTACAGGTAAGGGTGAGAGGTCTGATGGGTCACTGAGACAAAGAGCTTTGAAGTGAAAAGCTGGTATGTCCTGTGACAAGGGGCTCTGGGATTCCACTAGCTGCTGGTACATAAAGCGGGGGTAACCACTGATTGTCTGAGCTGGGTTCTTGCATGGGCTCTCTTTTATTTCCTTCCACAACTGGCACCTCCCTTAGGAATCTCTGTTATAGTTAATATCTTCAGTGTGCTCCTCCTACAAAACGTCCAAATTGAAGTTCTTCATGAGATTGGTAAAGGGATTTTGAAAGAATGGGGTAGGTCCTGCCTTCTCATCTGAAGTCTCATAGGGGAGCTTCCAGGGACAATGCCAATAACTTCTGAATGTGTTTCCTCAAGGTGAGAGACCAAATGGTCTGGTGCCAGACTCACAACTCACAAAGGTAATGCTGCCTGTGGACTCAAGCCTGATTCCTTACTGGGAGAGCCGTCCTAACACAGAGATCATTGCTTTGCTGGCAAAAGTGGGATGAGCCTGCTGACCAATGTCTGTGACACATATGGATATAAGAATATTTTCCATACACCAAATCTGGGCTATGCAAATATAAGGTAAACACACCTAACAGCAATAACTTAAGCATACTCTTAGGATGAGCCTGTATGCCAGACATGCCTGAATGTATGTTCCAACCAAAAGAGTCTGGGGTTTGCCAACCCAGAGATACATTGTCTATGAGGAAAATCTGAGCTTCAGCTCGTCCAGTGGAAGGGTCATTATATCAGTCAATTTTCGCACTGCTATTAATATAAAGATATTATCCAAGAAAGAAAGAGGTTTGATTGACTCACAGTTTCACATGGCTGGTGGCTCAGGAAACTTTCTCTCATGGCAGAAGGCGAAGCAGGCACCTTCTTCACAAGGCGGCAGGAGAGAAGTGAGTGAGGGTGCAGAAAAAAGTACCATTTATAAAACCATCAGATCTCCTGAGAACTCACTCATTATCACGAAAACAGCATGGGGGAAACTGCCACGGGGATTACAGGTCCCTCCTTTGACATGTAGGGATTACAACTCAAGATGAGATTTGGGTTGGGACAGAGAGTCAAACCATATCAGCCATACGGGGAATTGAAGCCCTGAGTTTTGGGTTGAATGCAGGTTGCCAGCTGGAGGTCGTTAAGGGAAGGATGTTAAGTGAATATGCTAGATAAACTGCATGCTGTTTGCAAGTGGTTGTTGTTCTTCTGCCCAACCAGCTGCCACTGGGCCATATGTAAGGCAGATATATTGTCCAGCCCCTACCATTGTACCATTTCTGTATGTAAGGTGGTTTTCCTGCCCAGCCTGCTGCCGCTGGACTCTCTCCTCTGTATGTAAGTCTCTAATAAAATCCCGTGTCTTGTTTGCTGGTTCTGGATCTCTTCTTCAGCCTCTTAAACCTGGCAATTTGCCTACTGAGGTCAACAGGGATTCAGCACAACAGCAAGAAAGCCAAAGCAGAATTGCTGAGGGCCTGCCTGATCATGGAGGAAGAAGCTGGAGAAAGAACGCATGTAGCCTTGGTTGAAGGAGCAGCCAGTAACCACTTTGATTAGAGAGGGGTATTTTGTTTTTGTTTTGTTTGTAAAGAAACTACAGAAGGAAGGTCCAATTGGGGATATCCCAAGACTCCCCAAAAGAGCCCTTCTATTAACTAAATGTTTGTGTTCCCCTAAATCCATATGTTGAAATCCTAACTCCCAATGTGATGGTGTTAGGAAATGAGGCCCTTGGGAGGTAATTAGGTCATAAGGGTGGACACCTCATGAATAGGATTAGTGTCCTTATAAAAGAGAAGACCTCAGAGACCTCTGTCACCCCTTCTGCCATGTAAGAACATAGCAAAAAGACAGCTGTCTGTGAACTAAGAAGAGGGCATTCCCTAGAACCAAATCTGCTGGTACCTTGATCTTGGACTTCTGAGGCACCAGAACTGCAAGAAAAGAATTTCTGTTGTTTATAAGGCACCCAGCCTATGATAGTTGATTACAGCAGCCCAAACAGGCAGGTCTCAAAAGAGAATTAGTCAACTTTAATTATCAGCTAGGCCCAGAATAAAGCCTCAAAAGCAAATAAGAACTGGCGCCTCTTGCCTTTCTGTCCCCACCCTTTCAGCAACCTCTCCCCCTGCCTATTTTGGCCTTGCTGACCAGCACAGGCAGCTATGAGTGGTAGGCAAGCAGAGAACCTTGGCGGGAGAAGGTGGCCACAGTCCTCACAGCATAGCAGCAGGGCTACAGGGAGCAGGTGTGAGCTGGAGGAGGCCAGAGGTTATTATGCAAAGCCAAGGTCAGAGTTCTAACTGAAACCTGGGACTCTGTGCTAAATGTCAAATTGTGATATTTTCTTCCCTGAAGTGATGATAGAAATGTCTATTGCCAGAGAAATTGAGTCAGTAAGCCATGGCACCGGTCCAAATTCTTATCTGGTGCAGATAGTTGCCCAACTAAATAAAGCTCAGAAAGACTAAGAGACCAAAATGATCTGCTCTTGAATCTATTCTTCAGGATATCCTTGTTCAGCTTACATCTTATAAACATAGCCATCCTAGTCAGAAATCAGGGAGCTGCCCAAGTTCTCCCTTTTTCTCTTCATCCTCCATCACTCTACCATCAAACCTATAGATTTTACTCACTAAATGTATTTTAATCCATCCCCACTGCTTCCTCCCAAGCTGTGTCTTAGTTGAGGTCATCATCAAATGCATCTGGACTACTGCATGCCCCCTCCTCCCCTTCACCAGATCTGAGCCTCTGGTCTCAGCCTGTGTCCCCATTAAATATGCTTGGGGGGTATACAAATGGTCAATATATCTAAGCCATTATTCTAATCAGTCATTTTTATTCATGCTTTAAGATTTGGCTCAATAGTCATCTCCAAGAAGCCCAAACAAGGCCCATACTACTAGCTGACTCCACCTACCCACTCTGTGCATAACCGTACCTTTGTTGGAATATTAATATATGTACCTATGTCACTCACAACTCTAAATTTTTCAAGGGCAAGAAGTCTTCATTTTAGTATGACCGGCTTTTAGTCAATTATCTATCACACAATAGATCCTTAATAAAAGTTTCCAAGACTGAATTAAACCTCCTATGTTAAGAATAAAGTTAAACAATAAATAATAAAATTATACGGTAATAAATTTATTTTTAAATTACTTATTCTGCATTTGCAGCTCCCAGCATTTGTGCAGGTAGACCAGAAGTCACTGTAGGAAATTTAATGAGACCATCTTGGGTCATGCTTTGTTATTGCCCATTGTAAGCACCATGTTATCAATGGCCTTTTACCATTGTCAAGGTGTTTGCAGAAATGCCATTCAGATGTCATTGAGGTAGGGAAACTACATGTTCCTTCCCAACAACCTTTCTGCCCTGGTAAGATGGGTATTATAATGAAAGTAAGTTTTACACCAAAGTCTGCCACAAGTAAATACTTTTATTCATTATTAGATACAGTAATATTTACTAACCAGTTCTTGTAAGATCAGGCATGTTATTATTCTTACCTTTTAGGCACTCTGAAAAGAGCCAGTCATTAGGTTTACTCAGAAGACAGGATCAGTTAATCTACTAGAATCAGGCCAGAAATTCGTCTTAGTCCATTTGGGCTGTTATAACAAAATGCCTTGGATTGGGTAGTTTATAAACAACAGAAATTCATTTCCCACAGTTCTGGATATGAGGAAGTCCATGATTAAGGCACCAGCAGATTCAGTGTCCGATGAGGGACTGCTTCTTGGTTCACAGACGGTGCTTTCTTGCTGTGTCCTCACATGGTAGAAAGGGTGAGCTACCTCTCTGGGGCCTCTTTGATAAGGGCACTAATCTAATTCATGAGGGCTCAACCCTCATGACCTAGTCACCTCCCCAAAGGCCCTATTTCCTAATACCATTACCTTGGGGATTAGAATTTCAACATACGAATTTTAGGGTGACATAAACATTTAGATCATAACAATAATCTTCTGGTAAGTGTTACAGAGGATCAAATGGAGTTGGAGTCAATCCAAAGATGCTACACTGCTGGCCTGGCCTTGTTCCTACAAGGGCAGAAGAGTCTGCACGTTTTTTTCTCTAATCAGTTACACATTTTTTTGATCCTCCTCTAAAGCATCAATATCACACATTTTTAATTCTATTCCTTCAATTAATAAAAGCTCTTCCTATTCATTTTGCTAATGAGCAAACCTTCTGGAGAAGATTTAGCTAATGTTATGTCAAGTGTTTGTCAAAACCACCTCTGGAGAGTAGAGTCCTGATTAACCTCTTCGAAAGCTTCCCGGCCATCCTTGGAGTAGTGTTATTAAATAAGAAACTTAAAATAGTATCTGGCACCTAGGATCTAGTAAAATTAATTTACACACACATATTGTAAACCATGTTATCTATACTAGAGAGCTTTAAAATAAATTACAGATATGATAACTGAAGTATAGCAAGAAAAGTCTTAAAAGGTTAATGTTGGTCTATAGTTTGCTGTTACATTTTTCCTTTCCTCCATTCAACCAGAGGAATCCACACTGCTTGCGGTAGAGTTAGGATTGCTGTGGCAGCAGTTCTAAGGAGACAAAAAAGAGCCAGAATTTTCCATTGGCTTCCCAAGTGGACTCCTGAAAAGCAAAAGGGAAAGCCCAGCTAAGCATAGTTGCTGTAGGCCACAGAATTAGAATGAAAGATAATCACAGGCAGAGATCAATGGGCCACACGACCATGTATGGAAAAGAGGAGGCAATGGGGCTGCATTTTCTTCAACCTAATTTCCATTTGTATCCTTTTTCTTTATGATTGGTATATGTATCACCCTGTCAGTTGGCAAACAACCCAAGAGTTGGGTATATTTAATGAGACCAAACCAAATAATATAGGAAGTAAAGAACCATGGAGAAGAAAGTGAATGACTTTTTGATAAACAAAAGTTGGATTCTATGCAAGGAAGTTTCTGATGACTACATTTTATAAAGGTTATGTATTTCTTCCTTCATTTAAAAATAACAATAATGCTAACACTTATTGAGCAATTCCTATGTGCCAGGAATTTGTCCCAGTACTTACGAACTTATGATCCTTTTATACTAATTGGGATGCAAGCTCCTTGAGGGTAGGCCTTTCTTTCTATTGGTCTTTGTTCACTCTTATGCTTGCCAGGGCCTATGAAAGGATCTGGTTTGTCATCAACACCAAATAAATATTTGTCGAATATTTGTAAGTCAAGTTTTACTTTGTAAGTTTTTATTTGTAAGTCAGTTTACTTCACTTACTGTGAAGTAGATATTCTCATCACCCCCATCCTGCAGTTAAAAAATCTGAACTACCGAATTCGGAAGTCCTCAGGTTTTTACAGATGGATTCAGAATCTACCCAGGCCAGTGTGCCATGATTTTTCCTCCTCCTGCCTTCATTTCCTACCCCTTTCCTTTATCTAGTTCTTTCTCTCACACACAGCACTTTCAATACAAAGAGGCACAGCCAGTTACTATGACCCATAGCTGCACAGCCAATTAGTGGTGAAATAGCTCAGAAACCAAGATTTGTGATTCTAAACCATCCAGTCTCCTCATTCCAGCTCAGCTTCTCTCAATCAGAACAAATAACTCATTATTTATTGAAGTTAGATATTGATTAGCTCTCAAAAGCTGCACACATTTGCTTTCTTTTTACCTTTTGAAAAAAAAATAATTTCTTAGATCATGATTACAGAATTTAGCTATCAGGTTTAGATTTTTAAGAAGTGAATCAGATGATGTTGAAGCTGAAAGGGACCTTCAAGGACATCTGTTGAAACACTATTTTTTCTACAGAAATGAGCAAACTGTGACACGGAATAATCTGTTCAAGGCAACCCACTGAATCAGTGAAAGAATCACAGTAGAAGCTAAGTCTCCAGAGACCTAGTTCAATGCCTTCCACACCCATGTACTAGACTTGCTTCCTTGATTCAATTATATACCATTTTTAGAATAAGACATGTTAACTTGGATGAGACCAATTTTTTTCTACCCAGTATGCGTTTTTCAAAAACTGGCAATAGGAGAAATTTTATGGCAGTTTGCTACCTACCCTGTAGGCCTGAAACTTCCTTTAAGTTCCCCTGCTACATTTGCTTGTTTTGTTGTTTAGGATTTTGTGACTGTTTCTCTTTAGGTCCTACACAATTCCTGATTCTTGGAGCAGACTCTCATTCCACAGTTCTAAACCCTATAATGAACATTAGAAATGTAATCCCAGCTACGGAGATGAAGAATTTTAAGAGGTCTTCTTTCTTCTTTTTCTTTTTTTGAGACAGAGTCTCACTCTGTCACCCAGGCTGGAGTGCAGTGGCACGATCTCAGCTCACTGCAACCTCCGCCACCTAGGGTCAAGCAATTTTCCTGCCTCAGCCTCCCAGGTAGTTGGGATTACAGGCACCCACCACCATGCCCAGCTAATTTTGTTGTTGTTGTTATATTTTTAGTAGGTCAGAGTTTCACCATGTTGGCCAGCCTGGTCTCAAGCTCCTACCCTCAGGTGATCCACCTGCCTCAGCCTCCCAAAGTGCTGGGATTACAGGTGTGAACCACTGCGCCTGGCCAAGACGTCTTCTAATATTAACTCCTGAAGTTTAATTCCTGAATATACCAACTACATGTTTGGACAGCTACGTGTTGGAATCAAACTCCTAATCCAATATGTTTCAAGGAAACAAATCCTTGCCAACCCTTGACCTAACCTAACACTGCCTAACCAGCCTGAGGAGACCATGGCTCCATGGAGGAATGGTGAAAAGCAAGAAAAGTGGCAAGGAAGTCTGAGGGGGACATTAGCATCCACTCTCAAGACAATTGTGATGCATAGTCAGAAATTCCTCTTATACACATTTGCCATAAAACAGTACAGAAAGAGACTTAAAGTGAGCTGCTTCTGTCGGTTGGGCTTGGACGTACTTGTCAGTATTGGTTTCTTGTTGGAGAGGAATCTGTGTTCCTCAGGGCCTAATAATAGGCACAGGCGAGACATTGGCTGACTTATATGACTGAGACATTTGACAAGAGGGTGGTGATAATAATGGTGAAGGGAGAAGGTGGAAGGACTGTCACTCAACATCTGAAACATGATGCTAAATAAGAAAAGCACTTTCACCCCTTTTAAGTTGAGAAAGAGATAGAGATAGCATCTTGGTGTCATAGTAGTTTTTCAAAGGTTATTACCAGCTAAGGGTGTTTCCTCTACCTAGAACTAATCAAGTTATCTTTAGATCCAGCCCAGCCTTGAAGAGAACGGAAGCCAAGCTCTTAAGCATCAGAGAAGGTTTGAGGCTGTGATAACCTGAAAGAGTAAGTCCAATGAGAGGGACAGTGAGCTTTATCTTTATGACAAAATGGGTAACATCAGTTTTGTCTTGCAACTGTTGGCCACAAAGTGTCTTTGTCAAAATGCAATTTAACACAATGGCAGGAAGCAGACTCTTCTATTCCAGGAAGAAACATGGGTAGCAGAGGTGGGGCAGGATCTTGTCAGAAGGGGTGGCCCCATGGTGGCAGTCTTCCCAGAGACTCCAGTGGTGATGGAGGGGTGGCATCAGCAGGCAGTGGGGATCCCAGCTGTGGCTGCATGGGTAGCAGCAGGCAGCACAGGGAGAGTAGGGGAGGCTGCACTGCTGAGGAGGGATTGGCATGGCTGGATGTGGGATGCTGTGAGCTATGCCACGGGCCTCACGTGCACAAGAATGAGGGTTTCAGGAACCAGGATTCTGGGAGTTTGAGTAGCAGGGATTGTATCCAGAAGTTACTGCTTGAACAATTATTCATGTCATCTACCTCTCCATCCAAGCAGGATCTAAGAAACATGGTTAGATAAACACAGCCAGATTCCAACTGAGACTCTTCAATAAGGGAGGGTTTCAGGGGTTCTCACCCCAGGTCTCTTCATTTAGTGCTAGAGAAGGGAAAACTGTTTGAACTGGAACTATTTACACTAAAGATTTTGAGAAAGACATAGCTTTCTCCCAAAATTCACTTTTATATGGCAAAAAGAGATCGCACAGTGATCCAAAGGCTTGGCTAGAAATTAGCGAATAAGGAATCTGTCTTATAACTCAAAGAGGTCGAACTTCAGTTTTCCCTGAAAGAACCTCCTGGATGCAACTTAGCAGGTGTCTCAGCTCCCTAAGAATGAAGTACTTTTAGATAGTCCCTGAGTACCTATCAAGTGTAATAACATTTAGGTTTTTATGTGTAACAGAAATTCACCAAATGGAAAATGTCCACTGATTACACTTTCCACATACGTTCTTTTAGTGCCTAATATGCCAATCTGAAATTATTCCCAGCTCATAGACCCTATCTACTGATAACCCTCTGTTCTCATTGCCATCAAAAAAACAAAAATGGATTGGAAAGTCAGTGGACCTCCTGTCTTACTCCCTTTCCTGTCCCCGTGGCAGAAGTCACGAGTAGATGATGGCACATTTTTATTGTATAGTGAGGGTATGACCTCAGAACCCATCATCAGGTATTTACTCAGCCTCTATTATGTGCCAGGCACCCCAGGCAGACATTATGCATCCATGTTAGAGTTGGCAAATGACATGAAACCAGTTTCACAGTTCAGATACAGAGCCTACATTCAATTTTACTTTTCTTAGACCTTGTGTGACTAACACAATCTAGTTTGTTAGTCTCCCATCACCACTCTCTTTCTGTTGAGCTGTAACAGGAAGCCCCTCACACGAAAAAGGGCTCAGTCATGAACATATTGAATTATTCAATACTGTTAGTATCTTCCTAAAAGTCAAAAGGCAAGTGAGGGGATGCATTTTGTGACTCAGTGAGAACGCAAAACTTACTGATTTATAGTCTACCTTTTGCATATAATTACAGTGATCTCTAAACAAAAAGTTGCTACCTATTAACCTCCTAATGGGCTTAAATGTAATTGCTTCTGACACCTAAGCTATGAAAAATGAATTCTTCTGTTCAAGCCATAACTTTGGAGTTCTTTGGCACACAACATGAAAACTTTTTCCCTCTGATTTTGATTAGATACTTTGGCAATAAGCCTTCATAAGTCACTTAAATTCTGCCAAAGTGCTTGAGACCTCGTTGGATGCCTGATCTCAAGGTGACTGTCTCTCAAATTTTATGTATCATATGTACTTTTCAAATGACCCAGTGATTTTTTCTAAAAGCTAGAAATAACAATTTTAGTGTCAAAATCCCCCCCTTTCTAAAATTTTAGGATACTAATGCTCAAGACTATTCCTTTAGCAAAATGACAACTATTGACATGCTCATTATCCAATAATAACAGTTTTAAATTTATGCAGAGGACAAAATTAATAAGATATTTCCATTTTGTGGTGGAGACTATTTCTAAAATGATGGGATATGTATTGGTGAAATAAATATTGTCAAATAACACAACTATCTGGTTATGCATCACAATGAGTATTAAACAAACTTTCCACAGTGGTAAATAAGGAGAATATACTTGAGAACTAGGTGTCTCAGACTGGAGACAACCAAAAATGTTGGATTATTGTAGGCAGCTCACATACTATTTTGTGGTTATTGGGAAAACAGTGGTATCTGTAAAATGATTTTAAAATTCATGTTTTATTATTTGCAATCTTTTTTAAAAATTAACTTTGAAATTAACTGATTTCTATTATCAGAGAGTCCAAAACTATAAGCAAATGCATGGCATTGCTAGCAAGCATTTGATATTATTGTAAGACTTTCAACATCTAGGTTTAATATTTGTCGGTGAAATATTGAGCCTCAACCCTATTGAGGCTGGGTTGACTTGGTTTCTTGTGGATTAACTGTATAGGAGCTCCTTTCTTTGGTGAAGGGCATTAAATAAAACATGTAAATACTGGTGCACAGTTCAACTCCAAGGGCTCTCTCGATGCTCACCCAGATTTTCCTTAGCTTTTGTTCTCTGAAAAGCTTAATTTTTTGGCTTATGGAAGATGTGTGAATTTATGATCAAAATAACTTTATATTAGAAGTGTGTCTTTAAAGTTTTATGACTTTTCCCTGAGACTTCTCGTGAGATTCTTCCCTCCCCCCAGCACATTTGAGAAAAGAGGACTGGTAATTTTAAAATGTTGCATTTTCTATAGCATCCTATCAGTATACTTAAAGGAAAGCGGGGAGGCCACGTCAGGTGTTCTTCCTACATCATTTCTCATGACGCCAGGGCTGTCCGCTGCCTCCACAGGGAGGAAGAGAATGGTGGCTTAGGGGCTTTGCCTCACGTCAGCATCCCTGGATGTTATAATGGGAACCTGCAAGTGGTTCTACACAATTTCCACAGGGCAATAGCAAATTGCTGTTGAACACAAGGAGGATCTACGAGTGACTGAGAAGGGAATCACATAGCTAGTCCACTTTCAAATTGATGACCTCTTCAGTGCTATCATTGTGACATGAAGAGTTGAAAAAATACATGTCTAGTCATAACAGGAACATTTTATTTAATAATTCTTTTCATTTTTTCTTTCAGTTCATTGTGTCCTCTGGATGTGAATATTCACTGTCAAACCTTTGATCCCAATGATCCTCAAATATGAAAGGAGGGATAATTTTTATAATACGGATATTTTAATTTTCTAGAGGAGTGCTGGAAACTAAAAACCCATGAAGTTAGGGGATAAGATCAGCTTCAGCTTTAGAAAAGAGATTGGCTGATATTTATTCCAAGATTTTTAAGTGAACCTTCACAACAGAGTGTGAAACCGATAATGTATATCTGGAGCTTAAGGTTCTGATTTTGTTTTCTTCCTGGAGCATATGTGTGTGTGAGTGCCCATGTGTATATATTGGCTTAAACAATATGGCCATCACCTGTAAGGTGCAAATTTCCCAGAAAATTATAAACTCTTTGTTTTGTTTGTTTGTTGTTGTTGGGTTTTTTTTTTTTTCCTTTACTATGGCTGGTCTTTCCATTTATTCAGGTGTCACACAGTTTCACTTAGAGGGTGCTGATGGCGATTGAACATATGGAGGGTAAAGGGAACAATATATCAAATTGTGGGCAAAGTCACATCTTATTTTCTCAAGTTACACATATTCTTATAGTTATCTTGTGCCTTGGTGTTTACAGTTTTCCATGCAGTTTAAAAAACAAACAAACAAAAACAAAAAAAAAAGGGAAAAGATAGAGTTTATGTTCTTTTCCTTCACCAGCATTTGAACATTAGGATTTGTCTTAATATCCTTCTATAAAATATTTGAAACAGTAGGGAGTTGGATGCTTAGCTTTCATTACTTTTGTTAAAGAAAATACTTCAAGTGTGCTTAAAGTGTGACTTGCCATCTGTATTTCTTCTCTGCTTAGTTAGATTTTAAGATGACATCTTTTTTGTGTTTTTATTTTTAAAATTCAGAAGGAAGTAATGATCAAGTTTTTACAAAGCACCTGAATCCTCCATTGATTCAACAACAGAAAATATCTGGGTAACAAGTGTTTTACACTACGGGATCACAAGAGTTTGAATTTAGGTTTAAGTACAAAACATCTGCCAAATCAGTTTTACTCATTTCTTGTTATTCCTAATCTGTAAATTGTTCTCCTTATATTATAGAAAATGCTCAGACTGGATTCACATCTTGTTATATAGCCTTTAGTAAGTTAACAAAATACACTGGACAGGATACATTGGTAATCATTTACTTTCAACAATTGATAGAGGAAAAAATGTAATGCTCAAGGACATTAATCTCACGTCCGTACTTCTTTTTCAAAACATTTTTTAATCCTGTGGAAAGTCCTTTAGTCAAGGTACCCTTTCACTAGATGACAGAAAATATTAAGTTACGCATAAAAAAAAAATTCTCAACAGATTCATTTTCCTTTTGATTGTGAGGAGATTTAGAAGTTAGGTTAAAGTAAGCGAGATTTTCCAATGCAGGGGCCCTATCTTGCCTGTTTTTTTCACATCAAATTGTGGGTCTGGAACAGATCCCTAATATCCTAAAAAGCATTTCCTTGGAAGCTACTTACCTATCTCCGACACATTCCTCTAAACCATGGCTGGATGCTGTGGGTGTGACTGACATTTAGAGGCAAAACAAAAAAAGACGATAAAGCAAGAAAGTCATAAAGTTAAAAAGAGTAATCATGTTTTCCCCTGGCATTTTTTAATGGTCAGAATTTATAATGTCAAATTGTATCAGAATAAAAACACGAAAACATGAGATGAGTGTGTGGGGAAGCAATTTGGAACCTGAAGACAGTTTTTAA
>NC_065580.1:44540000-44562500 GCF_024542745.1 Macaca thibetana thibetana
GGGAGGCCAAGATGGGCAGATCACTTGAGGTCAGGGGTTCAAGACCAGTCTGGCCAACATGATGAAACCCTGTTTCTACTAAAAATACAAAAATTACATGGTGACACGCACCTGTAATTCCAGCTACTCGGGAGGCTGAGGTGGGAAAAGTCACTTGAACTCAGGAGTGGAAGGTTGCAGTGAGGTGAAATAGCACCACTGCACTCCAGCTTGGGCGACAGAGTAAGACTCTGTCTCGGGAAAAAAAAAAGACTTAAGTATTATAATTTCAAGTATTGCACAGACTATAGTAGTATAACAAAAAACTTATTATTTGAAAACTGTTTGATTAGAAATGGCACTACATATATGAAAGTATATTTAGATGGAACAAAAAGTTTAATAAAATTCTGATCAGTTTATTTTGTCACTAGTGTTATATGGTGAAGATGGTTCATATTTAGGCTTTAAAAAAAAAAACTGTTTTCCTCTTGATATTCCTGGATCATCCTTATTAAGTTCATAGTTCATCTTATGACAACTTTTTTTGAAGGGTGGAGCTGCGTTAGCAGCTCATCTTTTCCCTAGACATTGTATTATTTCCTTTAAAAGTGAATAGTTGTAAATGAGATTCTAGAACGTCGTAACTGTTATTAGATGAGTATCACAGATATAAGAAAAGTACTTTAAAGACGATCAGAAAAGCCAATTCTGGGGTGACAATTTCTGGAACTGTTCTAACATTTTGCATGCATGGGCAAAGAACACTGAAATTTCTCAAATGTTTCTACTGTATCAAGCTACTATCAGCTTTAATCTCTTAATTCTCAGTACAGATTACTCCCTAGGGATAGGTTAGAGACTATTGGAAGTGGCCATTATAAGGCCATTATTGCACACTGTGGGGTAAATCATGAAATTATATTGTAGCCAATGCAAATAAAAAGCCAAGAAGAGTTTGTCATTGATAGTTAATGAAACTGAAGTTATTATGCTTATGTTTCATGCTAAATCCAAAGCACTATATAATTTATATAAGGAAAACTATTGTAGTTTTAAGTCTCCAAGGTACTATTTGTTATCCTGTATGACAGATTATAAAATAAAACCATAGGCCCCCAAATAAATAATACTATGTAATAAAGAATTACTCATAAATAAAAAAATAGGACTCTAATGTATGCATATGACTAGTTTGTAGATACTATTTTATGTGACAAATAAACTATTTGGTTCTAATAAAATATTCTATAGCCGATTTGCAAGTTAGAAATGTGCTATTAGGAAAACGTGGTGTTCATAAGAGATGTTTATCAGTGTTATTTTACAGACTAATCCAACTATTTTCACTAAAAAAAAATCTACCAATTGAACTCAACAACTACTTTGAATAAATGGTTCATTGAACTAGCCAACAGTTTGAGTAAAATAACAGATGAACCAACGAGTGTATTACAGTATCATGTAGACATGTACAGAATTTTAAACATTTATTAAATCTAATGTTAATATTCCCAAAGTACCCTCTAAAATATACAAATGAAATCTTCTAATGAGATTACTTGTGAAAGTTCATATTCATTTAATGACTTTTATAAAAAATGACATTTTGATTTAATAATAGTTATAAGTTGAATTTATAATTTTAGATTTTCCTGGTTTAATCTTGGATTCAGAACATTTTAGAGAATGCTAACCTCTAAGTACTGGAAATAATTAGAATAAACTCCTAAGGTTAATATAATAGCACTTTTTTCTAATTAGGTCTCACAAATGACCTGTGAATATTCAAAACTTTCAGGCTTTAATAGCTGAGTATTTCTAAATAGATATTGAGTTACTGTCAAGACACGTACATAGATATCTAGCAGTGGTCTAGGTGACTGCCTTCAAGTCAATAAGCATTATTTTGGGCATCCCATAGTTTTAGCTACAGATGTGAGCTCTTGTGCAGGAGTGTTTTTTAATATACTCGGGACACTGAGAAGACCTCCGAGGTCCCCCTCCTCTGACACTTTCCGAATCCCCTGCTGCATTTCAACTGTTTCCTCAGTGAAAGCACTGCAATATCATATGCATCTGGTCCAATTGGGTTAACCTTTCTGGATTGGGTTTTATCTGAATAAAGAACCTTGTGGAAAAATCTTAAGTTCTTGATAAAAAGGAATAACAAGTAGGATGTATTATTTAGAAACAAGCACATAGAAGCCATGTTTGTAGTTCCAGCTACTTGGGAGGCAGAAGTTGGAGGAATGCCAGCCTGGGCAACATAGCAAGACCTTGTCTCTAAAAAATGCACATAAAGAAAAATGTTTAAAAAGAACGACTAAACAGGTATGTTCTATTGTAGTCTCAGAAAATTTTAATATGCAAGAACTTTATTTATTTCATTATGCCACTGCCCTATATAAAAATATGTCTGAACTGAGACATGGGGTTGAAACAGGATTAAACCAAAACCCTTCAGCCATTCTCAATAAACTATGATCTGACCTCCACCTACCTATGTACAACAGTATTTCTGAATAATAACTTCCATTCCAGACTCAAAACATCATCCTATAAACACTGTGCTCCGTTCCTACTCCAAGACACTTTTCATGGAGACTCAGGCTGTGTTTCCCCTTTCAGCTCTCCGTGTATACATGGAACATCCTTCTACTCTGTTCTGCCTATTCACACACATACTGTCTACCACTTAAGGATCAGATCAACTCACACTGTGTCTACTTCCTAAAGACTTTGACCTGTCCAAATTTCATTGATCTACTCTGAACCTCCAAAGCATTTTTTTGGTCATTCTGATGCTCAAAACTACAGAATCTTTGAATCCTAAAACTGTATCTAATGTAAAGATATTGTTATTTGACTTCCCATTTTACAGATGAGTAAAGGAGTGACTGTCTAAGTGTCTGAATACACGCACAGCAGAGACTAACACAAATGCTGGCCTCTAGAATGTTTCTTGAAACCTTGTTATTTCTGCTACCCCATATTGCTTTAATCACATGCACTGTCACTTAACTCTTTCTACTGTTAGCTACACTTTATCTTGCCAAGTAGACTGTGAACTTCACAGATTAGGAGACATTACACATAGCACCCAGTAAATACTTGTTGAGTGGATAAATTACGTGCCATGAAATCATTAAGAGTTTCATTGCACTAATTAGAAAACAGAAGGTATCTCTCTGAAATTAAGTATTCTTGGAATATTTTCCATTCAGAATTAGTGAAAAAGGTATCAGAGCTGGGAAAGCTGTAAATAAAATTTTCCCCAATGGCTACAATGTTAGGCTGCTAATTTCCTAAAATAAAGCAAACTAAAGTCAATAATTATTAACGCTCAATTATAAAAAGATCTATTTGCCATCAATATAATATCAGAGAAAGAAATAAAAAGTAGCAAGAGAAGTTTCAACATTCCAGAAAATAAAATTGCTTGAAAGTTACAGTACCTATGCCTATAAATTGGTGGAATACTTTTCAATAGAAATAAATTTTCTATTATAATTATCTCTATTTATATTAGGTTTCTCATTTTTGGTTCTCAAAGTGCTCCATGTTTTCACTTGTCAAGTTATATGCCAATTCAAAAGAAATGGAACACAATGAAGCCACATGCCTTTTGTGAGTTGCAGGATGAATAAAGAATTAGTCTCTCCTTGTGACCATTAGCAATTTCTTTCTCTTTTTGCCCCATTACAGGGTATGAGAGCCATTTAATTTATTTCTAAAAGAAAAAGTGGATATTTCTGTAGTGTTCGTTTTTCCAAATTCTTCAAGGTGCCATGTGTTACACTACCATAGGATAATTAGGTTTTCTTCTACAAAAATGCTTCTTTCCAACATAGAAACATCCCTGACAATTCAAATAAAACACAAGAATCCCTTTAAGGAAACTCTCTTCTGTGCTCACCAACTCTTCATTATGAGTCCTCTTCTCATGTAGAATTATCTACAGGTTTTTAATTATAAGAATATAATTTACCATGATACATTTTATGGATTTAGTATTTTGATTAACTTCCAAGTGTGGTATAAAGTAATACTGAATAGTTTAGGCACCTCATTTATAATCTTTAGTCGTGCAGCAGTGATTAAGTGGTTAAGAATATAGTGGGCTTTGAGGATAAAATACTTGGGTTTGAAGCCTAGCTCCTTTACTTCCTAGCTATGCAACCTTGGAAAAGCTACTTAACCTCTCTGTATCGCCATTTCTTTACCCACAAAGCAAGGAAAAAAGTGACTACCTTGTACACTCGTTGTAAGGGTTAAATTATTTTGCATATATGTAAAACACCTGGAATAGTGCCTGGATCATAAGTGATCAATAAACACTGAACACGGTCATAATATATAATAACCTTATAATCTTTTTTGGAAGAAAGTATGGTATAAATACTTAAATTAATTTTTAAACATTGTATGAGCTTCGTTAGCTCTAAAAGTATTTCAGTACCTCTTCCTAAAGTGAGATTTTTATTACTGTATCAAAAAAGTCAAGAAACAGATATATCTGCCTCACATGTCAGATGCCAGGCATTAGAGTTATTAATGACTAGTCACATTCCCTTAAAAGTATATTTAAGGCAATAAAAGAAAACAAAATAACACAACATATTGCTATAATTATTTCAAAAAATTATTTACCAACAAATTCTGGGTCACTAAAATACTAAGCCAGGTTATCTCTCAGATCACATTCAGATCAACAGAAGAAAGTAAATTTCAAAGTAGAGGAGCCATCATTGAAATGCTCTGTATATAGTGCTTCTACATTTATTCTCCTCAGTCATCCATCACAGGCCTCATCATTAGCTTGTCATTAAAATCATTAACATACATGCATTGATCCAGGCCTGCATCACATTTGCTATGCACGTTGGGGCTTATGAATTTCCGATAATATACCTATAGCTAGAAAAACCTTAAATAGATTAACTTAATATGACTAAATAATGAAAATGTAAGAGATGTAGCAATATATATAAGCCCAATTTTCCTCCAGGAAAAAACAAAATTTTCCTCCAGGAATTCCTTTATGCTGTGGATTGAGTCAAGTCCCCTGTATCTATAATGATGTAAAGAGCATCAATCTCACTTTGACAGGAAAAGCCAATAACATATTAACATTGTCATCTATTGCCAATCATTAATTTAACACAAATTTATTGAGTATCTTCTATATATAAGGCACAGTGAGGCTTTTAATATCTATCAAAGAACTTATAGTCTAGTATAAGAAAAAACAAATTCACAAGATTGCCAGCCCTAAGTGTCCTAAGAAAAGTAGCAATTAAGTGATACAGCAGGAGTTAACAATTGGAAAACTGACCTGCCTCTAAGAAGAATGCCAATGTTCTAACAGCATTAAAACACATGTATTCTTAATATAATTCATTAAAGACAGTAAAGTAAGAACAAGTTCAGATGGAAATGAGAGAGAAATTCTTGACTATCCTGGTGATAAAATCTCCTTTCTGGATTTGAAGATCTCCTCTAGATGGTTCAGACATTCATTATGCCATTTTCCCCCAACTGATGTGAAATTTATGCACTACTTTCTTCAACTTCAAAATTTTAGATATCTTACAGAGAAAATTCAGTTCTTGCTAGAACCCTTAATAATAAGTAAAGTGGGTACTATTTTAAGCAAATAGAATTAGTTGTTTCCAGGAATAAAACAGATGCTAACATGTGAAACATAAAGGATTTAGTTTTTTTTAAACTCAGGAACAAAAACAAAGAAAAAAACTTTTTTGTCTCATTTATGAGAACTTAAAAAATAAGTAGACTCATTTATTTATTTATTTATTTATTTATTTATTTATTTTTGACACAGAGTCTCGCTCTTGTTGCCCAGGCTGGGGTGCAGTGGCACGATCTCGGCTCACTGCAACCTCCACCTTCCCGGGTTCAAGCGATTCTCCTGCCTCAGCCTCCTGGTAAATTTCTAACATAGCTTAAGGCAGGAGTGTAAGGGGTATAGTCTTTCCAGTGATTCATTTATTTACTGGGCACCTAAAATATACCAAGTACTTGAATTATTACAGATTGAAGAGTACAAACCTTTGGCATAGAAGGTCACAGATAGAAGGGACTTATGTCTACTTTGGTAGTAGTTTTTCTAAGCCTGATAAAACATCACATTCCTTTAAGTGGGCACTGAAGTAACATCAACTTCGGTTTTAACGCAAATTACCCATTTGGCAAATAATGAATATTTCTGCAAACCAGAATCCAGGAATTCATTGCAAATGCTTTCAAAATTGTTCTATCTATGAAATAGAAGACTTCAAAGTTAACTGTTCCTTTCAGTACACAACCTTTTCCTTACTCCAATAAAACTCCAATTTACGTTTCTTGATTTTACAAAGGCATAGCCAGCTCCTAATTTAATCTAATTTACACTTGGGAGATTAGAAACATATTTGGAACTTCTTTAGACAACTGGAGAAAAAGAAGTATTGAGTGATGGAGAGATATAAAGTCTGTTATTATTCCCTGATAGAGGTACAAAGTCAGTAACTGAAATTGAAGTACTTCTAGGAGAATAAAAGTTACTTCTTGTTAGAAGTGAAAAAAAAAAATCCAGTCAATAGACATTGTGTGTAAACCTCTGGGATAGGGGCTGCATGGACAATGGTTCCTGTTATCATCAAGTTTTCAGTCTAATAGAGGAGGTAAGACATATATATGAGTAACTTTGATGCAAGGCAGAATGTGATCGATGCCACAGTAGATAAGTATTATAAAAGGGGAGATAAATTCTGACAATTCAATCAGTGAATGCTCTATGAAGGAGAGTGGTGTAGCTTCAGGTAGGCTTTGTAATAGGTAAAAAAATTTATTATGCAGAAATGAGAGAGAGGACATTCCAAGCAGAAATAGGGAAAATGGAGAATTGTAGACATGTTATGGGGACCCTGAGAACGCATAGGGGAAGGAGGGCTGGTGATTGTGTGTGTGTGTGTGTGTGTGTGTGTGTGTGTGTGTGTGTGTTAGAATAGCAGAATGAGGTCAGACGATGAGAAGGCCTTGGAGTTGCATTTCATGATGTTTAAATTTAATCTCTGCTCAAAGGTTATTAATGGTTTTTGAGCAGGATAATGAAAAGGTAGAAGAGTTTCATAAAGATGAATTTGCAAAATGTAGGCTTAGTGTAGGACACTGCAGGTAGAGTTTCCAAATGGGAACTTACTAAAAAAATGTAATAAGTTAATGATGGTCAGACCACTAAGGTGGTAGGATTAGAAATGGTGGAAAGAAGTGAAGAATTTATAGGTTGTGAAGTAAAATGGTTTTGCATTTACTACTTTTAAATTTACAATGTAGGCCGGGCACGGTGGTTCACACCTGTAATCCCAGCACTTTGGGAGGCCGTGGATCACTTGAGGTCAGGAGTTCAAGACCAGCCTGGTCAACATGGTGAAACCCCATCTCTGCTAAAAATACAAAAATTAGCTGGGCATAGTGGCAGGTGCCTATAATCCCAGCTACATAGGAGGCTGAAGCAGGTGAATTGCTTGAGCCTGGGAGGCGGAGGTTGCAGTGAGCTGAGATAACATCACTGGACTCTATAAATTTACAATGTACATGAAATATTTCTTTTTATGCTCTACCGAGAAGATAGAAGAGCCTAAATCTGTCAAAAATACTGAAAGTTAAAAATCAATACATCTTAGCTTTTCATTACTCTCAAGCAACCTCTATGAATCTTTATATGTGTTATTTTAATTGCTCCAGGAACAATGAAAGTGAATCTCAGAAAGTTTGGATATTAGAAAGTGAAGATGAAAAGATTCTGAAAAAAAATTCCACCAGTCTTCTTTGTGATTAAGGTGGTAGTAACAGCAATGGCCACAACATTGATGTGTGGTCTCTGGACATTTTATTTATTTTTAATTTTTCATCTGTGTTCTCATAGCATTTTAAGGAAAAATATATTTTAAAACTGAATATTGAAGGAAGGGCATAAAGTGTTGTTAGTTTCTCAAGAAAAAAAAAAAAGAGTCATCTATTTCCAGAGAGAAGCAGCATAAAAGAAAGCATGCAGGGCTTTTTGAAAGTGGGTAACATATACCCTTGAGGGTCTTGCTAAGCATCTCCAAATAACTGGTAAACTTTAAGCAATGTCCCTACCATATCATCAACTTGGAAATTAATGAGCTATAAGATATGGCTTTCAAACTCCTGGGCAATCTCATCTTACAGGTATCCCCATCCAGGCAGGCTGCCCGTCCTGGGGCAAAGGAGTCATTGTTCTCTGAATGAAACCCATGTTTTAGTCATCTTTGCTCATCTCCTCATGTCCTTTACATCTATCCTGTCTTTCCTTATCTCTGCTGAATACTAGGTTGAAAAATTTAAGATGGCTATTTTTTAGGCCAAAAAAAAAAAAAAAAGAACAGTCAAATATGAATGATTTCATAAAGTTCAAACTAAAAATTGACTTAATGTTAAGCCTAACTTAAAGTTACATCCTTCATAAAGTCTCTTCTGATTCCCTGTGTGCATGTGCATGCTTACATCGTTGACTTCACAATTTGTTTGCAACCCCGTTCATTCTTTCACTTGGTCTCTAGCACTACCTATGTACTTATCCTTCTATTAGAGTTTTACCTCTGCAGAGACTGATCATCTGCCACAGTTTCTAGCAGAGTATGATGCACACAATGGGTGTTCAATAAATGTTAATCCAATTTAAATGAATGAAACTCATCTGTGGGTCATTCAACTTCGCAAGTCTCTACTTGAAAACACTGCAAAGTAGCAGTTGATTAGTTAAATCTCACCGTTTTACAGCCACCCTCATTAATGGCATATTCCAGAAACACAGAGGACTAAATACACTGATATATTGATAAACAAATTTGTTGCCTAAAAATATTTGTTGCTTTTGTTGTGAAATTTACAAGTACCTAAGGCACTAATGAAAGGCAGAAGTAATGTTAATGTTTGCCTATACCCTAAGGCAAACGAATTATAAAGGGAAAGTTTATCCTTTTAGATTGTGGTCACACAATACATTCCCTAGAGGAACGTCAATTTTATTCATTTTCTTCTTACTCAAGACTAAGTCAAAGGTGCTATAAACTGTTCCTATTTTTCTTTAGAATAAAAAAGTACTATGAATAAAGTTCTCTTAAACTGAGATGTTCAAAATTTAAGTCAATAGATGTTAAACAGTATAATCGAATCGTATGTTTTCTCTCCTTTGCTTATTTAGGTATTACCAAATGTTAATGATTAGAGTATTTACATACTGTCATCACTTATGAGAGACTCACTGGAACAATGTAAATTCAATCAGGTCTTCTTTGAAAGGTAGTGTTTATTAATTCCATGAAGTTAACAATAAAGATTTTAAGTCTTAAGGTTTGTTTTTTTTTTTTTTTTTTTTTTTTTTTTTGAGATGGATTCTAGCTCTGTCACCCAGGCTGGAGTGCATTGGCATGATCTTGGCTCACTGCAACCTCCGCCTCCAGGGTTCAAGTAATTCTCCTGCCTCAGCCTCCTGAGTAGCTGGGACTACAGGAGCGCACCACCATGCCCGGCTAATTTTTTGTATTTTTAGTAGAGATGGGATTTCACCATGTTGGCCAGGATGATCTCAATCTCCTGACCTCATTTATGACAAATGTCAACAAATGCTGTGAATAAAAACTTAAAATTTATGACTCATATCTACAATATGGGAAATTTCCAGCAACGTGATGTTAATTTTATCAAACATCTATAAAGCAAGACTAAATTTTAGACTACATTAAAATTGTTTTTATGTGGTTTACTAATTGCAGGCAGTTCCCTTACACCTTTTCTTCTTATAATTCTAGTTATTGGAGAAAATATCCAATACATTCAAATAGCATACCTTTTAAAAGTAATAACCAACTTTTTACAAAAAATTACAACTTTTAAAAAACCCTATAGATATGATTAGCCTTTTCCCTCCTAGCACACCTGAAGGTTATAACATACTTCTATAGTAATCATGGATCACTACTCTAAAAAATGTTATTCCCCAGAGAACACTCAAAAAGCTGTCCTCAGAAGCAGTGTTAGGGCTCTGATGCTTCAATTTTATTATGGAACCTGATTTTATTTCATCCAATATAGCAAACTTTATCCTGTCAAATGAACTTACACATATAGTATTTGAGAAACATATTAAATATACCGAAATGTGTGTAGGCCTTGAACCATGCATCTATTACCCACTTAATATAGACTTGTTCAAATCCTTCATTTTAAAGTGTCCTGATCCTAACTTCTACTTAATTTAATTTGGATACCTTTAACTTACATGGAATACATTAATTAGCTCCAGTTGAAAATGTTTTAGGCTGGCTGCAGTGGCTTACGCCTGTAATCCCAGCATTTTGGGAGGTCAAGGCGGTGGATCACCTGAGGTCAGGAGTTCAAGACCAGACTGGCCAACATGGAGAAACCCTGTCTCTACTAAAAATATAAAAAAAAATTAGCCGGGCCTAGTGGTGCGTGCCTGCAGTCCCAGCTACTCAGGAGGCTGAGGCAAGATAATCACCTGAACCCGGGAGGCGGAGCTTGCAGTGAGTCGAGATTGCGCCACCGCACTCCAGCCTGGGAGACAGAGCGGGACTCCGTCTCAAAAAAAAAAATAATAAATAATAAATAAATAAATAAATAAATAAACAAACAAAATGTTTATAATCCTATGAATTCTTCTTTGCCTCTTATATAGTTATGTCCTAACTGTTAATTAATGACATTTAAAAATATCAAAATAGACTGAGCATTGCTACAGTCACATGTTCTCCATTGATATGCACAGATTTTGACTACTACTCAAAATAGCATCAAAAACCTTCTACATTAAAAAAATGCTGTAAAAAGACGAGATTTTCTTTTAACAATCTACAATCTTCAGTACTTGGCACAAGATGATTGAATTAATGATGATAACTCTTTGTATCTAAGCATTCAAAATAAAATTCACGATTAGCACTTTATCAATTTCATACGTGATTGAATAAATTTTCACTCAAATTAGTTCCAATTTGCCAATGGCAAAAACCCTCATGCTTACTCTATAGCATTGCTGTTTTCAAGATGTGAAATGCATTCCAAATATAAGCACAGGACTATTTAAGACAGATTTCATTTCCTGAGCTTAACTTTTGTTTTCGTTTGTTACTTTTGAGTAGCTAACTTGTATTGACTAATACATTGGAAAATATAATCATGTCAAACAGAAGATACAAAAAAAAGTAATTTTTCTTTCAAAGACAAAGTTTCACAGGAAAACTGGTAAATCACTGATGCTCATTTAGGAAGCTTATATAAAAATGGAAATTATGGAAATTCAATTTTACTCATTTCTTTCTAGCATATATAAAGGAAAGTATATAATTATTTTTGGAATTTGATGGTAGATTCATGAAGATGACAAGTTTACTTATCTCCATTTGTGTGAAGTCAGGTTGAAATGATACACAGTTCATTTCTTAAATCTATGTAACTTTTAGGGTATATTTTGTTTTACCACTTGGGAAATGTTTTAGTTTATTTAACATATCACAGAAAAAAACTAATAATATAAGTGCCATTAAAGTTTTAAGTAGAAAAGTTCACTTTTAACAGAAATCATATTAATAGTTTTAAAAATGAGAGCTGATCTAAGAATAATATAATTCAGTGTTAGTAATTAATTATACAGTCATACATAAATTGTTTATTTCGTTCTACTTAAGATTTTATTCTTTGGAAAGGATAAACCAGGCTTTCTCCACAAAAATTTACATTTTACATTCTAAATTTAAGTATATTTTAGAAAAGTATTTAGCTCTCTTATTTAGGACTGAATAAGAAAGATGTCCAATTAAAACTACTAGAAATGAAAAAAGATGTTCTTAACTTTTATCAGCTAAGAAATTATACAACAGAGTTATTACTTATGTAGTTCTTTATTCCAATTTCTTATCTTTCAAGATTTTCTCTTTGGTAAATTAAAGTAACATTTGACATAAAAATTCTAGTGTTAAATGAATTGATCTTTGTTTTTATTTGAATGAGTTTGCATGTAGTAGCTGCCAGTAGGACAGTACTCAGGCTATCACTTCAGTTCTACACAAAGAATCCTCCTCCTTATCTCTTGATGAAAATGAAAATATTCCTTCTTACAGAAATGTGCAATTATGAAAAGGGGATTCAAAAACTGGAGTGAACAAATGATTCTACATTCCATATATAACTGTGTAGTTTCCTCTATCCAGGATATAAGTAGAAAATGCCCTACTAAATTTCCCACACCTTTTCTCCCTGGCTAATGATAAACATCAAAATAAATTTTAATTTTTATCATGAGCCAGGATAAAAATGTTATCTTCCTTTAGCCTATTTTCTAAAAACTGCAGCCATTTAGCATTGATGGCAAAGGAATATTATTCTCAGATAATTGTGATGAAAGTTTCTCTTCTAAGATGTATTTCCATTCTTAATGATGACAGTTTATAATTACATCTTACAACTCAAGAGATCTGATTCCACAGTGGAGTTATAAAGTTCCATTAAAAGTCAGTATCAGTCCGGCCAGGTGTGGTGGCTCACACCCTTAATCCCAGCACTTTGGGAGGTCGAGGCGGGTGGATCACCTGAGGTCAGGAGTTTGAGACCCGCCTGGTCAACATGGTGAAACCCCCTCTCTACTAAAAATACAAAAAAATTAGCTGGGTGTAGTGGCAGGTGCCTGTAGTCCCAGACAGGACAATTGCTCGAACCTGTGAGGCAGGGGTTGCATTGAGCTGAGATAGCGCCAATGCACTCCAGCCTGGCTAACAAGGGTGAAACTCCATCTCAAAAAAAAAAAAAAAAAAAAAAAAAAAGAGTCTAGGATCAGTCCAAAGAAACAACAAAAAGGTGGGTAAAGTTCAGTGAAACATAATTTTATAAACTGCACACATATATATGTATGTTGACATTTCTCTAAAATTTCCTGCTCTTACCTTCAACATTATATTGAAATGTATTTAAATTTATGCAATATTGTTTAAAGGAACTAAATTTTACATGATTTAGGTTCACTCCCAAATGATTTCAGATAGCTTTGCTGTATAGTCAATTTTTAAAAAACACCATGAAATTCTTTAGGATTTATCACTCTATTTGACTTTATAAAAGTGATAGTTGTGACCAAAACAGCTGTAATAAAATGAAAATATAGATGTAATTACTTTCATCATTGATAAGTACAAATATATTCTGCTCAATCTCACAAACAAATTAGTCGGTCACTGAGATACAATTGGTACCGTTCCAGTTTGTGTCTCATAAATGAAAACTGTCAATAAACATTCAGCTGTGGATCTAAGGACCCTTATATTTCTAATCTGTTGGCCAGACAAATAAAGTCTAAATCACATCTTGACACTTTGCCATTAAGTCAGTCTTGCTGCTGTGCTCCAATTCTCCTTTGAATCATTAATCCAAAAATTGTATTATTGCCTTATTTGTTGGATCAAGTTTCGGTCAAAAATCAGATAGGTAACATGAGTATATGGGGTGTATGTTCCAGTTTCTCTGTAATTACATTTGTTAACTTGTATTCTGGCTCCTTGAAGATCTTGACCTCAAAGTCCTGTAGTTGAGCCCTACTGCTTTGGCAGTTCTTTTGGATAGACTGTTATCTATTTCCTATTACCAAACCGCCCTATTGGAGTTGTTACCCATCCGTTGCTGGCTCCTGGTGAAGTTGTCTCTTGGAATAGCTTTACAGAGGCTACTTTCCACCTTGACTACATATTGCCCATGTCACTAGGTCTGCCTAATTTCTGAGACTCACTGCTTTGCTGAAACTATTCCTTCACTCAAATTAAATCACAGGACTAACTCAAACTCCGGTTTTCTCCTGAGTTTTTCTTAGTTATATACTGTTAGTTCTAAAGATGAGATGGACTAAGGAGTAAAAACAATATGTACTTTTTTTTTTTTTTTGAGATGGAGTCTCACTCTGTCACCTTGGCTGCAGTGCAGTGGCATGATCTCAGCTCACTGCAACCTCTGCCTCCTGGGTTCAAGGATTCTCCTGCCTCAGCCTCCTGAGTAACTGGGATTATAGGCCCCCACCACTGTGCCCAACTAATTTTTGTATTTTTAGTAGAGACGGGGTTTTGCCATGTTGGCCAGGCTGGTCTTGAACTCCTGACCTCAGGTGATCTGCCCGCCTTGGCCTCCCAAAGTGCTGGGATTACAGGCAGGAGCCACTGCACCTGGCCAACAATATGTACTTTTTATTCTAAATCTAGTGCACCATGTCTTTTCTCTGACTTGCTAATTAACAAAAGGAACCTCAGATTAATGTTGCAAATATAATTTTTTTATAGTAAGATAACATTGTGTGATCAGTGATGACTTGGCCTCCTACCTTGTAAGTGTCTTGCTGATTTTACTCCATTTTGTCTTCAAAATGAAGATAATGTTGAACAAACTGAAGAATGTTAGTTTTCAGTAGTTATGTGAAATGATTTGATCATCTGTTGCTTATATAAATTATTTAATGCTATTCTAATGATAGAAACTGCCTATGGAATGTAGTAACCCTGTGTTTCTTGGTGTTGAAATATTCAAGTATAACATGTTACTTCTGTGAGTGGTAAATTTTAAATTCTGCCAGAGCAGTCAAAATGCACATAATTTTAACATATATTAAGACATAATTTCTTATCGTGTAAATTACCTTCACATAAAGGAATATTCTGAAATGACAGTTGGCTTTATGTAAGTCTCTTTATTCATTAAATGCCTCTGGTTATCAACATATATCCACTTCCCAAGCTCTATGTTGAAAGCTGAAATTAAAATACCATAGCAGTATATAAGATCTTCATTTTTTTCCCCTGGTACTAAAAGTAGGAAAAAGTTAACACTGAAGCATTATTCCTTCTTTAACAATTCAGTAATCATTCTTTGACCCTTACAGAAAGGAAATTTTTAAGGCTCAACTAGTGTTAGTGCAAATGAAGTTGTATCTTCTAACAAAGTACCTTCTTTAGATATAAAACAGAAGCAGTAAGCTACAATACTGTCAGCTAAAAGTTTTCTGACACACTTTGCCTAAATTGTGGGAATTCACACCACGGATGTCAGATATCATCTGTATAGTTCTATAAAAATCCTTCAAAACCCTATAGGAACCCACAAATTTCCACAATTGGCACGGTGGGGATATAACACTTTTTAGCTGAAGGCACTGTATCTCTGGGAGGATCTTTTTATTAAGAGGAACTGGAATGAGTTGTAAGTGCCACATATGGGGACTGGAATAATGTAAAAAAGAACAGCAGCTACTGATCCACACTTGTAGCACTTAAAAAAAAAAGATGAGATGATAAAGAGCTGGCATAATCATAAGTTCTGTACAATCACTTTGGAAAGAGATCTCAAAGCTAACTAGCAAAGTTAATCAAAAAGTTTAGAGATTAAATGAAAATGGAATTAAATCAGGACAAAAATTATAAGAGGACCAGAAATGTTAGAAAAAAAATAAAGTTGACTGAAAAATTGTTAATTAAAAAATCCATGGAAACATATGTGAGGCAAAAAAAAAGCTTTCATGTTTAGAGTTTCGCAATGCAACATAATGATCCAAAACATCAGCAAAAATAGTACAGGCTTAACAGGAATGAAAACAATGAGAAAGAGCATTCCATTTGCTCAAGTTGTCAGTCACTTTCAACTGCTTTCCTCTGAAATACAGAGCCACTCCAATTTCAAATGCTTTTGTCCACAGAGAGATCTAAGATCTGTAGGGATTTTATATAAAATATCAGCAACCAAAGAGGTAGGATCTGCAAATTCTACATGTGCCTACAAATAGCAATTTAAATTTTAAGGCAACCAAAGAGAATAGAAGGAAGAAATGTAATATTATATACTTATATTTTCATTATGTTTTGTGACAATTCACAGTTTAGATTTTCAATACTGTTTAATCCAGTGGGGGTCTAGGAGCCCCTTTTAGCTATCTATGGGGCAAAATATTATCAACAGGAGAGGCCAAAGTATAATACTGAAATGACTTAACAACTGAGGTTATGAAGAAGAGGATGTTGTAAAGATGACTGGGGTATGTGACGTACACAAAGTTCTGGAGCATGTTGAATAAGTATTTGACATGCAAATTAAAAAAAAATCTTGTGATCTCTATTGCAATTCTGAAATAATACTACATTACTCCTTTTATATAACACCTCAGCCTTTTATTTTCTTATCCTAAGGGTTTGCCTTCTAAGGACACAACAAATTAATTTTCTTATCTTATATCCAACATATTAACATTCTATATAAAAGATTTTTAACTCTCAAGCTTCAAATATTTGCTTCACTAACAGGAGAAAATAATAATCACCTACAACGAATATAGAATATTTAGCAAGCAAAACTTTGAAATGACATAGAGGCTAAGAGGAGTCAGGAATGACATATAAGAAAGGATCTGAAAACTCAACAGTAGGAGACTCTAATAATCAGAAAGGGGAATGGCATGACAATGGGAGGCTTTGTGAGTAAAGCCCTCAATATAAAACCAGCTAGGGAAGAACATTTATTTTGATCTCTAGACACAACATTTGAAAATATAAAAACGGAAATCTCATTTAACATTTTGTATGAGGAAAAACAGTAAATCTGAACCAACTTATTGAGAATGAGGAGAAACAACTACTTAATACAAAAAAGAAACAACTGAGTAGAACTAAACATGGTAGGTACATCATTAAATTCCACTTCTTGCCTCAGGTTGGGAAGGAGACAGGAAATGGATTGATTGTATCAGTATGCGTTCATCTTCCAGGTCTAGTCTACATGTTTTCTTCTCATGTCATTTGAGAAGACAGTAAGTTCAAGTTATTTCAGCTTAAACACAGCATCAATCCTAACTTTTCAAACATTTTTAGAGGTAAATGTCTGTATAAAATAGGAAGCTAGTCATTTTTAATTCATATTCTATATAACTCTGAAAAAGGGAATATTGGCATTCAGGTGCATAAGGGAACAATATTATAAATTGTAATGATACTCAGCTCAGACACTTAAAGCATTGTTTTCCTTCATTCACACCACGGATGGTTCTAGGACTCTGTGAACAGCAACAGAAAATAAATATGTTTTAAATTCAAGTACTTACTTTGAATCAACAAGTAGTTGAGTCAAAACAGTCAAAGAAGATTCAAAAAGTTATTATGTAGAATCTATACAATTTCACCTGGCTTTAACTTTTCTTACTTTTTGCTGAACTCCCCTTAAACATCAGCTGATTTATATTGCACAAATTTTGATCATTGTTTTCAATCTGCTTTCAACAATGTAAATAAAATTTCACAAGGTCCGGGATGATAATCATGAATGAGGTGAAGGGGCCTCATTCTACTCCAAGTGGAAAGCCACTTTTTACTCACATAAATTGAAATGGTTATAAAATACATATTAATTAAATAATTACAACTAAAAATAAAACTTAAAAAGTATACTCTACCAATATTTAGAAAAATTTCTTAGCTCCCACATAAAAATGAACATTGTATTTACTCATCTGTTCTTCCTAAAATCTCTTTTGTTCTCCCTTCTTCAAGATTCTAGGAGAACCCTGGATTTTATACTTCTGTAAGTATTACTGTGTGAGGTCAAACCATTTCTAAGTAACTGTAATCTCCAATTTGATTCCTCATAATCAGTATCATACTTTTACTGAATGCTTACTTGAGATAGTAGAATGTGCTAGGGGTTTCTTATACTATAATTTGTCTAAAACATAGTCTCTGTCCTTAAGGGACTTGTCATTAAGGTAGGGATATCTGCAAAGTGAACACAGATGTATGCATAAACACACATGCACGTGTATGTGCACACACACTCACACATGTACACAAAGTATCAGTCCAAAATAGTGGTATAAGAAGCAAGTTCTTTAGAAGTGTGGAGCAGAGTGCATGGTCCTGACGGTAAAATTCCTTGGGAAAGCCTCTTGGGAAAAAATAGGACTAGTCCTGTAAGGAAAGGTAGAATTTAGGTAAGAGAGTAGAGGGGAACCAGAAAAGGGAAAGGGCAGAAATTCAAATAGTGTGAGGGAAATAAATGCATTAATTTGGAAAAAGGCCTTTATTCAGGACACTGAATAAAGCGAAAACTGGAGTGGAAGAAAAGGGTTAAAATATGGAGTATGGCATATAAATGATAATTTGGCATCTCTTGTTCTCCACAATTTGTAAGAAGCACCAGACCATATCTATTTCACTCTTCTAATGCTTCAAAAAACATCATCTCCACCAACCTCAGGTATATACTCATATTCTACTATGTAGAATTTTACTATAATGGAATTGAATTAAAAGACTAATCAAAAAAAGCACCAGTGTTTTCTCCTGAATCTAATGATATTTAGGTTCTTAGATTCCTCAAGTAAAATGCTGAATTCTTCATCTTCCCTTTTGAACCTGCTTCTTGGGTCCTCTATTTCTTTTTGCAGACTTTTATAAAAAGTGGCTATGAATTTTCCCAATTTTCCTCTTTGTCCCTAGCATTCAATGGGTTGTCTTGTTCTGGTATTTCTTTTCACAGCACTTCTTATATGGATTCTTTGCTCTCCACTCCTAGTCTTGTACTTGCGTTAGATATTACATACTGCCAGAATTAATTTTCTGCTTCCAGTCTCTCCCAATTTCAGAATATCCTCCTATACATGAGTTTCATTAAGTCATGGTTCATTCAGTACACTTTTAGATTACCCTTCCTAATGTATAGCTCTGATCATGTCAAACTCAAGCTGATAACAGTAACAAGCTGTATATTGACTGAAACAAACACCATAGCTTGATATTTAAGTTACTCAGCAGTCTGGTCCCACTTCCTATATTCTAAATTCTATATTCCCTTATGTATTCTAAATTCCTGTCAAAACTAATACTCAATGTTTTCAAGATACACATGATAAGTCCCTGATTCTGGGTTGGTGTTGTTCTATTTGGGTTGTTCATTGCCTAAAACTTCAGATAACATTTTCTTATCTCAAGAATCCTTTATCCCACTGATTCAGTAATGTGCTACCTATAATAAGTCCTTGTGTCATATTGTTTCACTTTTTATTTTTAGAGACAGATAGAGTCTCACTCTGTGGTGCAGGCTGGAGTTCCATGGCATGATCAGAGCTCACTGTAACCTCGAACTCCCTAGGCTCAAGCTATCCTCCTGACTGAGCCTCCTGAGTAGCTACGACTATATATAGGCACACACCACACCCAACTAATTTTTCAAATTATTTTTGTAGATACAGGGTCTCACTATGTTGTCCAGTCTGGTCTTGAACTCCTGGCCTCAAGCAATCCTCCCACCCTGCCCTCCCAAAATGCTGGGATTACTGGCATAAGCCACTGTGCCTGGTCTCACGTTGTTTCAGTTTTATGGATCTGCTTACTTTATGAATTATAAGAGGAGAATGAAGGAGAAGAAAATGGATTGTCAATGAAACTAACCACAAACTTACAGAGTGCCTTGAAACAAGTATTAAAATGCAAACTACAAAAATATTTTCATATTGTTTATAGACTCATTTTTAGTAACAGTGAGGTATTACAAGAAGTAATATAAATTGCTACCTATTTACACAGCACTATGGGAGACACAAGGAGCAATTATTATGTTCCAGGCACTCATTTCATTTGCAAGAATCTTATGAAGTAAGAAGCATTATATTATTACTTACCTCATTTTCAGCTGAGAAAGCTGAGGAAAGAAATGTTAAGTAACTTGCTCAATCCCACTTGGCTATTAACTATTGAATCTGGAATTGGAACCCTGAAAATCTGGCATTACAACCTATGCTCTGATACCACTAGGCCCTACTTCCTCTTGTTTACAATTGCATCAGCATAACTGCCCCCCTCTAAAACAACAAGTAACGTGACTTCATTTCAGGAGATATAACTATGCTATGTAAATGTCTTATAAAAATTACTTCACTTCTGTTTAATTTCCAAAGTATTTTGAAATGCATTCAATTATATACAACCAAATTTTGATTGAGAGAATTAGATCAATATTTCTACCTTTGCCTAATAAAATACATAACATGGTTTAAGTACAAGCATCTTAAAACTTTATAAAGGTGAAGATAGAGAATACTGAAATATTCCATAAATATTTGACATCTGTTATGCAAAAGCTAATGACAGCAGCGGAGACAGATTTAAGAATGAATATTGACTCAATATTTTGCAAGATAATTAAAATTTTGATTATAATTGATACAATTTAGAAAAAGGGAAAATTTACACTCCTTTTAATTTTTATTTTTTCTGAAATCTATTTTCAACAAGCCAAGACAAATTTTCCTTTTATCTATGGAAAATAAACCATAAGTATTTTTCACATGCACTAATTCATATAAGCATAAAATGTGTTATATATTAACTATGAACATTTTAACTTTATAAAGACGTAGCAGCAATATACTGGACATTATATGTATAATTTTTAGATGTTATCTAATACATACTAATATTTCTCTGAAATATTTCATTAACTTTAATAATAAAATGAAAAGTCTGAAGTAGCAATTGCCAAATGAAAAACAAAACCCATCTAACAGTGCTACAATTTGGCCCAATTACTATTTCAGGTTCTAAAATATAATGTTTAATAAACTATTTCATTAATCATTTTTTTACTTTAATATTTTTAGCACCACACGATTACATTTAAAAAATAAGTCTTTACATATCCTCTATAGGTAGTTTATAACAACCACTATATACTGCCTATGAGCACAGGGAGTTGCACCAACAGCTTAAACACTTTTATTAGGAACGTCTTTTATTTCTCTGAAATAGGTCTTTTTTTTTAAAGCGGAAAACAGGATCTAACTCTTGTTTGCTCTTTAAAGTTTTATTGTTTTAGCATTTTATACAGGGAGTGAGCATTAGCATACTCAGGAGAACTGCTGAAAGTAAAAGGCCGCAAGCTACCCACTGCATGGCTGATAGGATAAAGCGGGGATATAAAAACTTTTGTCTGATTGCTCACTTTCCTTGTTTTAGAGTACTGCTACTCTCAAGAGCATATATTCATGTTCTTTCTACTTCGAGTTTTATTACTTCTTTTGTATTATTTAATACATCTAAAGACACTTCCAAAAGACAAATTTTTCCATTTTGAAGAAGTAATGGTTTGGAACCTGATAAAACACATTAATGTTCACAGTGTGTTTTTTGCAAAGGTGATAGAGTAAAAGTGCTATAAAGCAATTAGGCATATGATCTTAAAGACATTAATATGTCAAACAGAATAAAATGTTTAAAAAGACAACAAATATAATACCCTGTGAAAGGTCAAGTGAAAATGGGTACATATAAAGAGCATATTTCTCTTTCAGACCTTTTACTAGATATTGAATGGAAAAATAAAGGAAGACAATATAAAAATGAGAGAAAGGACTAATCTAACCTCAGTAACTTGTAATTAGAAGTATGTGACGTTTAATTCTAGGAAGTACAGACATAAGTTGCAACTCAACCTGACAGCTAAATGGTGCACACCCTTCATTATTCAGATTCAAATTTTTTTTCCTCTGAATTCTCAGTTCTACCAGGGTCAATACATTTTAGTAAACAAGACACTAATATGCTTGACACTACTGAACAAAGCCAGGCATTTTTTAAAGTGTCATACACATTTCTGAAATCCACAATACATCAATTTTTAATACTTCTACTCTCTCAGCTCCATTAAAAAGATGGTAGGGGAAAGATTTTAGAGTAATTAATGATATAGTTAGCTGCTAAATATTAATAGGAATCATAGTCTTGCATAAAATATAACATATAAACCTTGCCAATACAGACGCACCAGTAATTAAAGTTGAATATATAATTACACTGATTTATAAGACAGGCAAAAAGTTACACTTTACTAGCTTCTATGTAAACTGTGGGTAACAGTTAAACTTTCCATTTTACGGTTTATAAAAATGGGCAATATCTTGACTACAGTTCATAAATAGTTTAGAGACCTGTAATAGTAGTAAAAATTATAACAACTTATTCCATCATGAATATTCTTATTGCACCATACAAACCAAACTGTGATAACGACCCATAAGATGTAGATTCATCTTAGACACTGCTTTACGCCCAAGAGAACGTTAGTAGTACTAAGAATCTGTAGAGGACTGCTGGAACAATAATTATAGGGTATTTGAGATAATCTAAAAAAGTATTAAAACTGATTTTGATCAACTTTGTCATATTATGAACATGGTATAATTTAACTCCACTTAAATTTGTATTTTTAACTGATACAACAGTAAAAACTTCAGAAAAAATACTAAATTTAAGAAGCATATTAATATAGATTCTTCCCTTTAGAGAGTCTGTTAACCACACTTACATGTGCGGCTGAGGCGAGCAGCCCGGACTACTGTTTCCGTTGCTGTCAATGTGATCCAGAGAACCATTGAGGTCTTCGTGGACAGCCTGCAGTAGGCCACTGGAT
>NC_065580.1:44572500-44595000 GCF_024542745.1 Macaca thibetana thibetana
ACCACATACAGTTCTATTTGTGATTTGTACTGTTACTACTTTTCAGGTTGCTCAAAGAGGGTTTCCTTTTAATATCTGTAAACCTATCACAGAAAGAAATTCTCTCTGGCTTCAGCCCCAAGGCAGTGATTTGTGCACTGATAGGTGTACTTTGTTTAGTGTCACCCATGGTGTAGATTGGATAGATTTTGTAAAAGATAGCATTACTTTAAAAGAAACATACAATTTGACAAGCGATTACATTTTACTTTCATTTTATTGCCGTATTTTTCATCACACTCATTGTTTTCTAACTGTCACTAAATTGTTCATTTTCTTAGTCTGTTACATTGGTAGAGCTATTTACTGTTTATAAAGCAATATGCACTTACAGGTTTGGGAGATGGTTTGGGCTCTGAGGGTCGCATGTGCAAGTGGGTCATCATTGCTTGAAGACGTTCGCGTTCTTTAGAAAGCTGTTAAGAAAGAGTGAGATCAGAAGCATTTTAGAAATGACCGATACAGCTATTTTATTGCAGTGATACATCTTATCATTGAGCTTGCCTCAGAATAATGATTCCTGCATGTAAAAGTCTGTGTCAGGACGAACTTATCTGGGAGGAAATGCAACTTTAGCTATGTAGGGGGGAAAACTTTTATAGCTTTTCTTATGTTAAAAGGTCAGAGAAAACAAATAACACTTCATCTTTTTGTCAATAAGAGAATTGAGGTCACAGTTGCCTCGACAGTAACAAGTTACTGAAACCATAAATTAGAAGGCCCATGGTGTCTCTTTAAAGTCCTGTGGACACTGTTAGCAATGGACTAGTGCCAACAGCTGTGAAGGGGTGAAGGGTTCTCAAAGCGAAGTGCCTGCCAGGATTGTCTACACACTTCATGCATTCCCACTGAGGTCCAGTTAGTGCCCCCTGCAATCTGCCATCATCAATCTAATTCAATAGAGTGACAGAGACCAGGCAGTGTGAAACGCTGAACTCTGCCACGGAGTCGGCATCTACACTTGCACTGGGTCTCATTACAACTGACGGACCTTACTTTTCCATCAGTCAGACACAGCAGAAGGAAAAAAAAAGAGGCATAATTGGTCACACTGAAGACTGTATCATCAGCTGAACTCTTATGTTTTGGTCTACCTTTAATAAATGGTAAACAGGTTTATAAAAAGCTTTTTAAACTTTAACAGTGATGGTGCTTTTTATGTTCTTGATTATTTTACAAGTCAAAACAAAATATTTTTAGTAACTGAAAAAAGCAATGACATGATGAATTTGAAACAAGATGTAATAAAATATGAAGAAAAATCGTACCTTTAAATGAAACAAAGTATTAGTTTTATTGAGAAAAGATCATCTTTAAGATAAAATATTAGACAAAGCCTTAAAGGCTTAGTAAAACATAACAAGAGTCAGACTTTGGGTGATGTAATTGCTTTCTGATTAGTTCTATGAATTCTGTTTACTTCTGGCCAAATTCTGTTTCAACATTAACAGAATTTTTTATAACTTAAAACAGCATTTGAAACAACATGCGTATTATCATTTGTGATATAAATTATCTGCCTTTAATCTAGCTAAAGAAAACTATAAAGATTTTTTGCAAGTTCTTTAAAATTACACTACAAAAAAGAAAAGAAAAGGTTATCTTTCAGGGTGTTAGTTATATTACAGGCATGATATTGTAAAGACCGGCTGTTGGCCATAATATAAAATCTCGTGGAAAAAAATCAAGGTTAGCTCATGTAAAAACTGTCTCTGTAATTAAATCATAACTAATTGGGAGTTTGGTCTAACCTACATTGGGAAAATCTTAGGTCTGATTACTTTGGGATATTCAAATGCACATGATGTGGTCTAAAAGTTATAAAAATATAAGTGCAAAGTACATTCAACTACAGCAATCCTTTCTGGGTTATCAGTAATTGCCACTCTTTAAAACAATCTAAAATTCCATTATCTCCATTAGTTATTGTATGGCTAAGACAATAAGATGCAGCCTGAAAGACCCAGAATCTGCTCAGTACTCAAGGTAACATACCAGAATTCTGAGAAGAGTCCATTAAGTGAGCATTTGACAAACCTGTATTTCTAACTGTTGCACCACCTGCATTTGCACTCGACACTGAGCGGTGCTTCGGTCATCCAATGCGTGTTCATTGTTAAGGTGCCTAAACAAACAGAAGACACAAAACAGAATGTAAAGTGATGTCGATCTCAGTGGCATAGGCTACATTTAAAAAGCATTACTCTGAAGTCAGATGTTTCTCTGTGCACTGGGAAAACAGAAAGCCTTGAAACCATACAGAAAAAAGTTAAAGCTGCTTACGTGTTGTGTGAAATTATTTATGTAATGTAAAGAGACTCTTCGAATGGCAGAAAATGTCACTGTCTCTAAGCTTACCTGTTACTACAAAAAATATTTCCCCAGACCATTTACAGAGTTATAGTAGAAGTCATATTATTTATGCCATTTTTTTAAAAAAAAGAACAGCTTACAAATCTATGAAGCAAAAGCAATTCTGAACAGAACAAAGGCAATTTTCTATTTCATTTCTGTTAGAACAGTTTGTTGTTTCTACGATGTATTTTAGTGAGCAATGTTTTATTTCATTGGGATGCGGTATGAATTAGGTAAAGATGGCAAATTATCATCCCGTGGAAACATCAATATTTATGAAGAACGATGATTTGCTGTTAGTAATAAAGAAACTTCATTGAAGATTCTCATCATTAGAATAATAAGATTGACATTTCATGTCCAGTGTCCTAACTAGGAGACATTTATCCTAATCTTATTTTTTAAATAGTGAAAAATAAATCATTCCAATGATCTTACTCTAACCTTGAATATGCATTAGTCTACCCTGAATGTGCATTAGTCTACCATTATTATTTCTATACAATGTTTAAAGAGATCTCTTTAATGAGTGGTATGTTAATACGCCAAAAGTAATTTAGTAAAGCAGAATCTCCAATGAACATGAAAACATTTAATAATATATACTCTTTAATTTGTAATATATAATGTCTTTGATGCCTCCTAAAATTAAAGAAAGTAATCTTCAAGTAATTTAATATCCGTTGGTGTATCTACTTCACCAATGGGCAAACTAAGGCAACAATTTTAGAGATGTTCTCATCATTGCATATGAGTGAAATGGCATATTGAAAAGAAATTCACAAAATTAAAAAATAATTTACATATTTACCCACATGGGCTCAAGTATCATTTAGAATTATATAATAGTCTAAGAAGTTTATAATAGCTCTGGGTGTACTAAATTCAACAAATATATTTTTGTATCCATTCAAATTATTTACTTTTATTTCTTGAAGATCATAACGAGGGAGAAAAAATACAGACACATATATGTAAAACATATGAAGAGTAATTAAAGTCGTGTTGCTGAAAAAAACTAATTTTATTATAAACAAAAGATTTGTTTATAGACCTAGGTTCAACAATCAGAAACCTTTGTTTTGCCTATACCTTGATAAGTTAAACCAGTTTGTTTTAATACTTCCTTATTGATCATAACAACAAAACCTCCATGTATCTTGTCACAATGTCAGTCTTGGTTGAAGAGAAATTGTGGACTAAAATAGCAAGGTGGATAAGGTCAAGCTGCAGGAGTGTGGCTGGAGTGCAGGGGAGGGACTTCCACTGTACCTGTCTGCTCTCTAAGCTCAGTTCAGGTTTGTTCTGCTATGAACCTGTGAGGAGGAGTAACATTCACTCATGCTCTCTGGGAAGGAGGTATGGAATGTCAGAGTAAACCAGAGGTTAGTTAACAGAAAAAGTGTCACTAATTCCTAAATAACAAGACAACATTTAAAAATGGTTTTTCAGGGTTTTTTCCTCCAAAATTTAAATGAACAGTAAGACAATTTTCTACCAGCATAACACAGTTGTGTGTTGAATTCTTAAGGCTTCATATTGCTGTGTTTCTGTAAGATTTAATTATTTTTTTTTACCGTGAACTCTTGGGGAACACAAACATATTTATTCCATATCAAAAAAAAAGATGCATATTTTCAAAAATGCTTCAGTTATACACTGAGATTAGGGTGTAAATGCAGGAAGCAAGATAAGTAGAATATACAGGTCTGCAATAAAAGGCACAGTCAGTATAACATCTATTTTCGTGCGAAATCACTTTTTAAAATGATTTTTTACATTTGTTTACTGCTTAGTGATAATCATGATCTTATATTTAAAGAACTAAAAAAAGTACAAAATGTTTGCATTATACACTTGGGTCTTAGAGACCTATTCAATTTATCTATGCAGCTTTTATTAGAATAGAGACTGTAGACTACAATAATAGTCAATGAGGTTTTGTCTTGATTGAATTTTTCAGTGGAACACAAAAGAACCTTGCCATTAAAATAGTCCTTTATTCTCCTGTATGAAGGCGAAAGGTTTTTAAAGTGTTGTGATGTTCAGTAATGAGCCTCTATCTAAATTATCATTGGTGACAAACTCACAAAGCACTTTTCGAGGACACATAGTTATGAAATGCCAGAGCTGCCACTTTCTTTCCTGTAATTATAGGCTAGCTTGCAGCCCTTCAATGATCATTTATAGAACAGCCTCCAGTGGATTACTGAGAACTTGAAAAACACATACATACCTCTGCCACATCTCCCTTCTCCTTTCCTCGCTATTGTTTACCAGTGATATGTAAAAGAATAGTGCCTATTCATTCCCTCTACTTAATTATGCCAATCAAAGTACAGAAATAGTGTCAGATATAAATACAATGCAATAAGACTAAATAAATAGGCTACGTATTAACATTAAATTATGAATTTATGTATTTATGACTATTTTGTGCCCAAATTATTCTCTTTTATGTTTTTATAACTATCTCAGGTACTACATATTACTGTTAAAAAATTCTCTATGATTTATAAATCAAGAATGAGATAATACTGAAAAATGAGAGGATTGGTGGATTTTCTCAGTCAGTGCCTAATTGCTGTTTCAAAATGCATATGCAAAGGGACATTTCATTAATCATTTAATCATGTCCCTTGCAGGAAGTTGGAACTAATGTTGCAAATACCCTTTTCATATGAATGCTCCATAATACTATCTTATGCATTTGATATATTGCCTATGTCATAAATTACGACTGCTTCAAAAGGACCAAGTGGGGTTGTTATCCCTGAAGATGCTTGTTACAAAACCTTTATTAAGTTTCTTTTTTTACTTATTGGTAGTTCTATTTCACAGCTTCATACAAGGCAACAATAATACTCTTTCTGATGCCAAAGGTCTGTAAATTACCCATGCAATCACTAACACCATTTCACAGGCCTGTTCTACTTCTACTGGTCTGCTAACAAGGCGATTACACACAAATTACTGAATGCCTATGAAATATTTAAATGCATTCTACTCTACTATGCATTAATAAGAGCAAAGCAAGCTCTGGAATTCTGGTTAGCTCCAGTCCCTAATGTCCCCTAATGAGCCTCTTACCGAGACTGCAGTTCAAACAGAGAGGTGAAGAAAAAATGCAAAGGGTGCCTTCAGAAAGGCAGCACTGAACAAACATTGTGTGAGCCAGTTCTAATTTATGGGTCACTTTATAGGTATATTGATTTTTGTTTTCAAAATGGAATAAATGATGTGGTCGACTGACGTCCTTTCAAAACCGCATTGAATCTGTGCTAGGCAGGTAGTATAAACTAGAAAAAACATAAATAAGCAGTCAACTTCTTTCTAAAAACAATTAAGCAAGCACTTCAGGAAGACAAAAAGTAGGAAAGGATCCTTCCAATTTATTTAATGCATAATTCTCTTTAATGAAGGTTTTATAGATTATGAATGTATGTGGTAACTTCAATTATATACAATCCAGATTAGTGATTCAATTTTAACCTTTGGATTCTTCAAATTCATTTAAAGTTGTAACATTTTATAAGCTAAAAAGGGATCAGATTTAAATCCAAGTATGTCAAAGACTGTTTTAACAAAATGTTTCACTTGCATATCACTGGTGTTTGATTTATTTTGCATCAAGCTTTTTATGTTTAAACACTGACAGGAGTTTAAATACAAAATGTTAGCTGTCACTATTCATTTAGTTGATTATGTGAGATGCCTTAGTTTTGAGAGATGGGGGCACTGTCACCAAAAGAAACAACATTCTGACAAGTTCAAAGAATGCCTTCTTGAGGTCATAATTTTGTAGCCATGCTGCCTAGTCAAAGACAAAGAAATAGACAATACACATTAAGTAAGAGCATAATTTTTAGAGTAGTCAGCTGCAATAAAAAAGACAACAAATTTCTATTAAATAAACTATGTTTCCACTATGTTTTCTATTGGTCTTCATATAGTATCAAGCCTTAAAAATTTAATCTGTAATAAATTTAACTCATTTACACCCATCTACTAATTAATCTTTAATACATTAATATCTTTATAGACACTAGCCATCCTGCCTTTCTTAGAGGAGAGTATTTCCACCTTTGTATCTTAGACGATGTTTTGTGTGCTGGCATCTATGCATGCAGGTTCAAGAACACTTGTCTGCTAAATGGAATGTTATATTGTAAACCTTTTGGCTTAAGCTCTAAAATCAATCCATCTATATTCAAGCTGACTTAGTTCCAATGGAATGATAATTAATTTTGCAGACAAACTACTCTAAAGTTTTGTCAGATGTTATTACACTTTGACATTTATAAGACAGTAATGAAGAACTAGTATTAAATGCTTTTAGTGATCTAGTGAGATACTCAATTAGTGGTCAGGAAAAATGGTTAGCTTCTGTCAACACCTACTTTACAGTAAAACTCAAAAATTTTCCTAAACACTTTTTATCCTGGATTTCCTTCATCATTTTGTGTTTTCTGCTTTCATCTTGCTGTTACAAATAACTACTTCTAACTTAGTCTGAATTTTTTTTATCCAACTGAAAAGAGTGCCTCAATTAAAGAATATATAAAAATTAAAGAATATATAAGAATAAGAATATATAACACATAAATATATAAAATACATAAATATATATAATATACAGGTACATATATATGTGTTATACATAAGCAACTGTCCTTTATAATGGCTTTTCATTTGGTGCAAGATAAACATAGAGGGATTCCACTAGTTTGTTTTGAGATGTAATGTGAAAAAAAGAATTGGGGACTCAATATATTTTCTACCTTTCTTTTTAATTTGATATATGTCGGCTAAATAGTAAAAATGAATGGTTTCCTTTCATTTCAAACAAAAGGATAAGCTATCTGATATCAAATTAAAGCTGAAGCTGTAAAATTTATTTCTACTGCATACTAGAACTAAAAATGTCACAATTATATTTTCCTAAAAAACTTTTATAATAAACACTGGATACAAAATTTTGGGAGAACAGATACACGAAAAAATGAGAACTAAAAACCTTTCACAGCACTTTAATTTACCTATCATTTGCCTCCCCAAATCCTCAGTTTTCTCCATTATTACAAAGGAAAACAAAGTCATCTGAGAAAATCTGTGTAACTGGTGATGCTTTCCTTCTTCATTTTCACTTCCCACACAGATGCTAAGTAAACCTTTTTTGAATAACTGAAGTTTATTCATTTAGTGATATTATTTTCTTTCTTTTCAAATTTCTAACACATTTTAAAGAAGACAATGCCTCTATGGAAAGTATATCTAATCGATATTTCACTTCGGTTCAGTATACTTACATTAGCTCTATTAACAGAATTTATCACAGATCTTTGACTTAGTGAATCTAAAGCATATGAAAACAAAAAATGGACTAAAAAAGGCCTTAAAACCTCCTGTCATTAGTTCTGTCATCCCTATAAAGTTAATGGGTTGGAAAAATGGTCAGTCTTTGGAACCAAAGTTGATATTTAATTGAAAGGAAATGCTTTTTTAATTGTAATTTCTTTGTTTTTGGTTTTTTTTTTTTTTAAACACTGGCATGAATATGAAAGAAGACTAAGGTAAAATGAGGGTTCATATTCATCTGATTGTTAGTAATAAACACATAAATATTTGAGAAAAATTAAATGCTCCTTTCAATTTGCTATAAACAAAATCATACTGAAGGAAAATACGTACTTTTACCCTAAAGATTTATTTTGAATTTTGTCAGAAAGAACAATTTGGAGCAATAAAATGCATGGTGAGTGGGTTAGTCCTATGGCATAATTTACCATTCTTAAAAAAACAGTAACAATAGTCCTTTACCTAATTTCAATGACAAGGAATAATATATTGATAAGGACAAATGTATTCACATGAGGAAATGGAAAATCATCTGTTAAAACAACATCCCTATGTTCTTTCTTTGCTTTAACTTTATTATTATTATTATTATTTTAGAGAAGAAAACTTCAGCAAAGTTACCTAACATTTGTTAATGGTCTCTTTGCTTATAATCAGTTTCATACTCAAATAAACGGCAGCTCACAACTGTTTTGATAAAAGAAAAGCGTAAATTTTCATTTAAGGCCATTTACAAAGAGCCATAGTGGTATATGAAGCAAATTTTTTCTTAATTAGAAATGATAAAAGGTTAAAAAAATCTTTGTGGAAGTCTTACTGTAATTCATTTTTAAAGTTACTGTGACGCCAAGTACTTGTGCCTGGTTGTTAAGGTGCTTTTGCTCTATACCCTGTAGTCAGTCTTCCATTTGTAAACACATCTTTTTGATGTTTCTGCCAACATCCTGGCAACAAAGCAGTGCAATTTCAAATGAGCTAATTAACTTAATTGTTGATGAAGCATGAAACAGTTCACTCACCCTGTTAGCTGCACCATGACAACATAAGAGTCTCAGCCTGTGAAGTTACTCATCTCCATAAGCCTATCTGTAGCTCTCTGTTTAGATCTCTTGTATACCAGAATTGTGTAAGGAAAACATTTCATGAAAGATGAATCTTTTCACTTGAAAAAGAACCCCTTAAGATTTTTTTTTAAATAAAATACTGTATTACAAATTAAGAATATACAAAGTGTTGGTTTTAAGCTAGAGAAGCCATGTAATCTGTTATACAAAGATATAGCCATGTGTGTTTCTTGATGTTTCTAAGGGCAAAAAGTAACAATGTAAATGAAATGTAGTTATTTCTTTAAAGTTTAGCCAGTATAAACTTTCATTTTTAATTCTTGTAGTTAAATGTATATACTAAATACTATTTTAAAAAATATATAAAGCCTGCAATTAAAAAACAAGCCTTCAAAATATGTTTACTGAAATATATATATATTATGATGACTCACATAATATTAATTAGAAACTTAAAACTTAAGAGAATTCTATTTTACAAACAGTTCTGTTATAAAGTTCTCCAATGATTAATCACATATTATTGTAGGCTAATATTTTTCATTCATTCAAAAATCTTTACTAAATAATCTGTAAAATACCTTAATGAAAAGATGAAGCCTGACCTTGCTAAATCCACTTGTTGGAACCCACAAAAATCTTATAGTGTGTCTTATAATGGACTTTTACTTTTCTCTTTCATCTTTTGTTTATTTACAATGTGCCTAAAACTCCCATATAATTCAGCACCCCCCGCCAAAAAAAAAAAAAGTAAAAAACCTACTTTAAAAACTGTCCAAAATCTTCACAAATGCTTTCACAGCCTGGCCATTTGCAAACTCCATGGCCATAGAGAGTGTGAGAGGCCCCAGTCTCCTCATGTGACGAGCTGTAGCAAAAGAACACGACGTCAGATTCATCTCAAAAAGCTATAATCGTTGCAGGCTGCTAGCGCCTGTCAGGTTACGATCAGTGACAAACAGGTCAAAACAGGTCAATTCAGCTCAGAGCAGTCAGAAAAATTTAATCGTTCTATTGAATAGTTCAACTGCCAAGGCTAGATGATGTTCCAATTAGAGGAGAAATAGAGCCAAAGATGACTGTTAATAAAGGATGAAAAACTAAGAGGACTGTATAATATCATATGCTAATCCTGCCATATGACCTTAATGTAACATTTTATCTCTAAATAAAAAATATATATTCATATGTGGTCAAGTGAAAAAAAACCTTCATTTTTAAGAAAATAATAGGACAGTCATCATAAGATTTTGAAGTGCTCTTTTTAAAGAAGATATGGATTATTTAAATTGTTTAACATTTATGTATAAACCACATATATTTCTACTAGTTACACTTGATTTAGAAAATCTACTTTGGAACAGTATTCATTAGCTATATCTTTATATACTTATTGAAGACTTTTGATAAGTGAATATTAGATAGAGAGAACCCAGAGAAATCAACCAACTTTTGGAATGCATAATCATCAAATTAATCTCAATTAAAACAACAGCATGAAAGCATTCAGGAGCATACCACTTTATACTAATAAAAACAAACAAGAAAAATTTTCCTTGATACTCAAATGAAGGCCAGAAACATCACTGAATTATAGAATTTTATTTTAAATGGTAGTATAATTCAATATATGTTTCTTTGAAAAACATTTGTTTATGACAAAGAATTTGTTATGGCAAGGCAGATATTCATATTGCATAACAGAACACTATCAATCCACTACACTTACATATGAAGTTTGGAGCTTTATATATAAGCCTAAGCCATTATGTTAAGAATTCTACACTTACATTCCATCTTTTAAAAACAGATTTTTCACACTGAGCAACATTTTAGCTTATGAACTATATGCAAATTACTTTAAAGGACTTGATTAGAGAGCACTATGCCTAAATAAATGGAACTAAAGGACAAATGTACATGAATGCTCCTTTTACAAATGCAATTTTTATACAACTAAAACAGTAAGTAAAAAATTATCTAATATAACACATTTAATATTAATAACTGAAATAAAATATTTTTTCTTTGAAATTTTAGTTGAATTTAATCATAAAATCACCAACATAAGTTTATCTTTATGTGTTTAGATATTTCATCATGCCACAATTAAAAAGGCAAACCAGAATTTCCATCATCTAGCTTAGTACGCTTGTGTCTATATATTTATCTGTTCTCTGATTTCTAATTCATATGTTTGAAACATATGAGAGATATCCATGCATCTTTAATTATTTGAAATTAAAGAACTGATTTTTAGCTTGAAAAATGTTCTCAGCAATCAGGTTAATCATAACATCTTAGTCATAAAAATATATTGATACAATCATTCCACATGCACTCATGAAAAAATAAATGTCTTCAGGCAAACTCCCCAACTATATCCATCAAACTTTTGGTATTTGAACTGCTTTTCTGCAATATAAAGAATATAATAAGATAAATAATCTAAAGATTTCTAACCTGTTGTTCTATATATTTTGTCCTTGTTTCAAGTACAAATTATTCTTTTCCATTGTCTCAATGGTTAAAATAAAATTTGATGATAGATAAATATAGAATAAAGCTCATGAGATTTACCTGTCTCGTCTTGCATTTAGAACTGAAGACTGTCCATTCACTATGGAATGATGAGTTATTGGTGGTGATGCTTTGGAAGTGGTGGAGGAGGTAGTCGAGGAGGAATTGTTAGTAGTGAGGTCTAGCCCTCCATGTTTAATGCCATTGTCTTCCATACTGTGAACTCCAGTCACTTCTTTCCATAACTGCTGAATCTCAGCAGGACTTAAGCCAGCTATAAAATGAAAGAAAGCTTCATTAACATAACAAGGTAAAGTTTATATAATGAGCTTTGTGTTATTAATAGATTAATACCAACAACAGTGATGTTACCTGCATAAATTAATATGCAACAAAAAATCACTTTTACACTATCAGCACCAAAGCTTTTGTCTTGAAAAAAATCATTTATTTTCGAAAGAGTACCAATTTGGGAATAGTATGAGGAATACTGCCATATGAAATAACTGAGAATATTATCAAGCATTAAAAAATCTCTGCATGTTCCATTTAAAAACTGAACTAGGGCCAGGCATGGTGGCTCACGCCTGTAATCCCAACACTCTGGGAGGCCGAGGTGGGCGAATCACTTGAGGCCAAGAGTTCAAGACCAGCCTGGTCAACATGGTGAAACCCTGTCTCTAGCAGAAATACAAAAATTAGCCAGGTGTGGTGGCGCACACCTGTAATCCCAGCTACTGGGGGTGTTGAGGCAGGAGAAATGCTTGAACCCGGGAGGCAGAAGTTGCAGTGAGCTAAGATTGTACCACTGCACTCCAGCCTGGGTGAGAGTGAGACCCTGTGTCAAAAAAAAAAAAAAAAAAAAAAAAAAAAGAATAAATAAATAAATAAAAAAAAATAAAAATTGAACTATTCAACTTTCTTTTTTTTTTTTTTTTTTGAGACGGAGTCTCGCTCTGTGGCCCAGGCTGGAGTGCAGTGGCCGGATCTCAGCTCACTGCAAGCTCCGCCTCCCGGGTTCACGCCATTCTCCTGCCTCAGCCTCCCGAGTAGCTGGGACTACAGGCGCCCGCCACCTCGCCCGGCTAGTTTTTTATATTTTTTAGTAGAGACGGGGTTTCACCGTGTTAGCCAGGATGGTCTCGATCTCCTGACCTCGTGAAACACCCATCTCGGCCTCCCAAAGTGCTGGGATTACAGGCTTGAGCCACCGCGCCCGGCTATTCAACTTTCAAGAGTAGCTTTTACTTATTGCTAGTATTAAGGTTTTTTTTTTTTTTTAAATCAGTCAGGAACTGAAAGAGAAATAGATTTCAAAATAATATCAAAAGAAAGTAAAGAAAAAAAAGGGAAAACAAAAGTGCGAGGGAAAAACAGTGAACACTCAACTCAAAAAAATAGGAGACTTCACAATTATCTGGTCATTTTGATATTTCTCAGAGGGGTGAACTAAATAATTAAATTTAATTTTGGTGTCTTAAAGAAACCAATGTGCTTACTTAACGGGATCAATTAAGAAGATAACATCTAAACTTCTTCATTTACGACTGATAGAGTAAATCAACTACTCATTGTAAACAATTCCCTGGTTCAGATTATGCAAATTTATTTGAATTATACAATAAAAATAGAAAAGCTAGATATAATCCTTTAGTTTTTTTTTTTTTTTTTTTTTTGAGACGGAGTCTCTCTCTGTCACCCAGGCTGGAGTGCAGTGGCACAATCTCCACTCACTGCAAGCTCTGCCTCCCGGGTTCACGCCATTCTCCTGCCTCAGCCTCCTGAGTAGCTGGGACTACAGGCTCCCGCCACCACGCCTGACTAATTTTTTGTATTTTTTGTAGAGACGGGGTTTCACCATGTTAGCCAGGATGGTCTTGATCTCCTGACCTCGTGATCCGCCCGTCTTGGCCTCCCATAGTGCTGGGATTACAGGCGTGAGCTACCGCGCCCAGCCAATCCTTTAGTTTTTAACTATAAATTTGAAATAAAGTATTGAGAGACTACTGCTTACAGTATTTGACTTAAAAAATAGTCCTGTGTCTTAGTATATTTTTTATATACCTGTGCTTTTTAATCGTCAGTACAAACTAATGGAATTAGTATTATTAGTTTAAACAATTCATGGAAAAGGAAACAAACTAAGAGAGAAGTTCAAAAATATGTCCAAGATCACCTAGCTTCCACATGGTAAAGTTGTAATTTAAATCCAGGCAGTCTGGCTTGAGTACCTTTGCTCTTAAAATACTATATTAAGAAAATATTAAAACTACTGAATAAGTAAGTACTGGGAAAAATGAAGAGACTATTTACTATATTCTGGCATTTTACTAACTGCATTACATTTATAATCTTAGTTAACTTCGCTTGAGGTTAGAAATCATTATATTTTACAAGGAGGCTCAGAAAGATTAAATATTTTGCCCCAAATCACTCAATTTATGTTCAGTGAGCAGAATTCAAACTCAATGCTCTGTAGCTCCAAAACCTATGTTCTTAATTACTATGTGCATCTATAACATCTAATATAAAGATGAAAGTACAACTTAAACTACCTCTCCCAACCTAACACACGTCTACATTAGATACTATAATGATGTAAGAGATGTGTGGGGTGAAGCAGGTTTAAATAGGCGGGGGAGATGGGGCAAGATAACAGAATATGATGGTGAGAAGAATGAACTCTCTCACCCTAATCCCTGCAAATGGAAAAATCCCTGATCTAGATATCACTATATCTAAGTATTGGCAAGTAGCCAATAGCAACAGAAGAATTCTCACTGTTTCAAACATAACTTCTGGTCAAATTATTCATCACAGCATTAACTTTAAATTGCTATGCCTATCACAATTTCGCACAGGTAGTTTTACTGAAGGCTATCATTTCAGTGATTCTGACTCCTTGAGATTTTAAGACAAGCCCTGAGCCTAAAGGAAAAACAGGATAATTTGGGTTTCCAAAGTTACTACAAACCACCTTTTTCCATAAAAATGAAAGTGGCTTTATAAAGAAAGGTTTCTCTGTTACATAGGAAACAACTTTTTTTTATAAAGATCTATAATTATTGCTTTAACCCAGAATTCCGCAACTTTTCTGACTGTAACTTTTTGATTATCGGTTGGTGTTTATTAGGTGTCCCAAAAGGAAAACTTTATCAGCAAATCCTTTTTCATGACAGCATCAACATGTCTTTTGCATGAGAACTTTCTCCATCTTACCAGCTGCCTCTCTGCTCTATTGTCATCTCTTGCCTGCATCACAGCTATAGCCTTCCCACTGTCTTCCTGCTATCACCTTGCCTTGAATATATGAATTTACTCTTCATGGTGCAGCCAAGTATTCTCTCTATAAATGTAAATTAGGTCATGTCGCTTCCCACGCAAGGCCTCCAAAGGCTTTTGAGAATACTTAGAGGAAAACAAAACAAGAAAACAACAACAAAAACACCCTTACTATGGCCTATGGGGCACTGCACTTATCTGGCTCTTGCCTGTCTCTGATCTCATCTACCGCTCTCTCTTCATATCTCATTCTGTCATACCAGCATTCTGTTGCTTCTCAAATGTATCAAACATTTTCTCCCTTTCCAACCTTTGCTCTGGCTGTTCCTACAACCTATTCTTGGCTTCCTCCCTCCCTTCACTTAGATGGTTCAAAGTTTACCTCCTCTAAGTTTCCAACCACACTATCAACCCCTGCCCCTTCCCACCGTCCCTTCTAGCATTCCTTAACTCCTCATCCTATTTTTTTAAGATCATATATCAGTTTCTGAAACCATTTAACCTATCTATCTATCTATCTAGTCTACCTCTTGTTATCACCAGTCTCCCTCTAATACAATTGAAGTTTTATAAGAGTAGGAATTTCTTGTATTACTAGTATATCTCCACTGCCTTGAACAGTGCCTGGCATGTGCTCAATACATATTTGTGGATTTCATTGATTATAATAGAGTCATACATTTCTTGAAGACATGTTGGTGCCCACATGAAAGTTTTGTGACTCTTAAAGGGCATACTCCATATGAATATTGCTACAATACAAGACTAATGTCTAGGAATTATATATGGCACTAGTTACTTCTAACATAGATTGAGTGGCTAACAACATTTTACATCTCAGTTAAAGGCTTAGATGGTTTTAGAGATTATACCAACTAATGATGTTACTAGTAATTCAGTTTTGGGATTTTATTAATAATTTAGTTATGTAAGTATCTACTTGCCTTCTAAAAGTAGATTTCTATGATATTATTCATTTGTACTGAAAATTAGTGATACCACCACGCTATTGCAATAAGGTAACAAATATTAGGCAGTTAGTAGGCCCTCAATAAAGATTAGATGAATAAATGACCTGTTCAAATAATCCAAATAATGTTTCTTAATTAAAAACAGGAAGAAATAGTTTTAAAATATTATATAATAGATAAGAGGCAGAGAATAAAATAAGTCAAAAAGATTCATTTTAGCAGCAGCGGGTCCTCAAATGTCGGCATATTAGAATCACCTGGGCATATTTTAAAATCTCTAAGACCTTACCACAACCCACACCAATAAAACCACAATGTTAGAAGGGAAACACAGGCATTAGTAGTTTTTGAAGCTCCAGAGGTGATTCCAATGCACAGATAATTTTGGGGGTAAATTTTTAAAAAGAAAACTATTACCTTGCTCTTGGGACAAAGCTTTCAACCTAAAAATTGCTCAGCTCTTCTATATGCATACAAAACTACTTAGAAAATGTGAAACAACTAGCCAATTGATTTTGTACAATTTTGAAAGTTTTATGAGCTTTGAAGGCTTGATGGTTTGCAATAATTAATCTAGGTTATTTTTCAGGCAGTGATATAACAAGTTCAGTATTTCCAAAACAGTGTTCTATGGAACAGTAGTTTTATAAATGCTGTTAATCTAAGAGGTCCGTGGTCTCTATCTTGGAGACTTTATTATTCATGTAAAATAGTTCTGAGATGTGTAGTACCAAGGAAAACTTGAATCTCCTTTTGAAGTCAGCGTTTTCCAATTATATTTGAGGAAGAAAAACCCAAGAAACTCTTTACAATTACACTAGTTTGTGTAAGTTTTAAATACCCGGTGTAAGTTTAGGAGTCACCAACTGATCCCTAGCCCATACCCCTCCCTAGTCTTTCTATTTGAAAATCCCATGTAACCTTATCCAGTTTCTTAAACTTTCCATATTCAAAACTAAACTCCTGTTTATACAGCCCCCTCCCTCAACCCCAACTCAGTTCTCTTTAGAGTCTTCTTCGTCTCTGTTTTATTTAACTGATACTTACACAGTGCTTTTGATATGCCAGACATTCTTCTAAGTGCTTCACATATGATATCTAATCTAATACCCCAAACCATTATTATCATTACTATTGCTCTTATTATTCCTGTGTTAGAGATGGGCACACTAAGGCAAAGAAAACTTAAGTGCCTTGCTCTAGAGCTACTCTGTTGCAGAGCTTCCTCTCATTTTCAGGTCATTACTCATTAACCCTTTCCTCAGGACTCCTTCTGAGGGTCACCCCATTTTCCTATTGTTACTTAGGTTTTTCCTGTTCTTGCCTTCATTTCTCTCCTATGAAGAGAAATATATTTTACTTAACTTATTTATTAACTTAATTATATATTTTACTTAACTTATTTATTGTCTGCCTTCTACACTAAAGTGTATGTTTTACGATGGCAGGGATTTTTGTCTGTTTTCTTCACTGCCATATCCCCAGTGTCTATAAGAGTGCCTGCAGTCAGTGAAAGCTCAGAGAATATTACTTGAAAGAGTTTTAAAATTTGGCCAGAACACTCGTGTACTGCCAAACATACTCTGGGAATCTGTGGACTAGACTATTATGATTAATAGACAACTTTTATCTTAAGTGAAGATTATTCGGTTTCTCTTATTTCAAGGATATATACACTAGAAGTGCCAAAAAGTTTTGTAATTATTCAATTTTAAAATTCCATGGCCACAAAAAATTGGGAATCCCTATTCTACTTTTGGATAATAATCTGGGCTTGTGCTTATTCACTGCCAGTACCACAAACATTAAAAGGTTTTTACCACGGGAGCTGAGTAAATGAAAGGGTAATTTCTTAATCAAATTGCCTATCATACCACAGATAATACAACTTAATAATAATTCTTATGACAGGGTCTGACTGGAGTGCAATGGCACGATCACAGATCACTGTAGCCCTGACCTCCTGGGCTGAAGTGAACTTCCTTCCTGAGCCTCCCAAGTAGCTGGGATGTGACCAACCACAGGCATACATCATCATGCTCAGCTCATTATTTTATTTTTTGTAAAGACGGGGTCTCATTGTGCTGCCCAGGCTTGTCTTGAACTCCTGGGCTAAAGTGATCCTCAGGCCTCAGCCTCCCAAATTGCTGGGATTATAGATGTGATCCACTGTACTTGGCCTAATAATAATTCTTTAATCCCACATTCAGAGTTTGTGGAGTATCTACAAGCTGCCAAGCACTGTGCTAAGAATTAATTAAAATTAATTCATATCTAGATTATATGTCCTTAGGGCACACGAAGTTTAAAAATGTCTATGCTAGTTTCAACACAGCTTTGAAAATGCTGAGTTGATTTTTACTTATTACTAAAATAAGTAAAAAGCAACTTTTATTAGTAAAAAAATCTCCTTAGCAGCTTTTTCACACTCAAAAATATAAAAGATTTTTTCAATGTCGTTTCTTTTTCTGTGTCCAGTAATTGATTTTTAAATGTTAAACAAATAATTGTATATATTATGATGCAAAGTATGTATACCGTTAATTTTTAACGAACTTATTTAGTGATACTCTACTTATTTTCTAAGGTTACTTATAATTTAAAGTAATAAAAGTGAGTTTTGGTAGAAACATTTGTATCATATATATTCCGTTAAGCCAAATTGATATTTAATATTTGAATTGGAATCACTGAGATATTACTATATACTTTTCAGTTTTCATCTTAAATTTTATATTTTATGATGTGAAACTTAAAAACTAGTATACACACATGGCCAGAAAAACTGAATCACAGAAAAGGGTATATATTACAAAAGTAGACTTCCCTACCAGCCTTGACCTCTGGATACCTATCTCTCTTCTTCAGAAGAGAGTTCCACTTTCTGGAGTATCCTTCAGAGACCTGGGTGTTCACTTACAATTTGACAAACTCAACATATTATTGATTTATATTTGACAAGAGGTCTACTGTCACCTACAGATACAATGTCCATCTTTAAAATGCCTGTCTGAGAGGTGAATTAAATACACACTTTGTCCAAATGCCAAATTTAGCAGAAGTAGGTATTCAGCTGAAACTGAGATCAAAGAGAAATTATCTTCACCAAAGACGGAACTTCTGGGATATATGAATACATCTGATATTAACAAAAATTAGTACTATCATTTTTTATAGGTTGCATTTTAAAAGCTTGATTGATATTCTATTACAAAACCAATGATGTTTCGTTTTTCTAGTCATATTTTAATGTGGCAAAGTTGACACATTGCTTTTGAGTCTTCCTCTCAAGATGTAAAGAATTGCCAAATAAAACTTTAAAAAAAGATTTATGAGATAAATGGAATTAAATTCATGTTAACTTTACATTCTAGTTCACAAAATAATTCTACAATAATTATGAGTTATGATATAATTTAATCTGAATCTTTTTAATATTTTTTCCAAAAACTAACAACACACTCAATATTTTTCTATATATGTGAGTATTTACTAGTTTTTTAAACATAAAATTAACAGCATTCACAGGTAGCTTGGCAGGGTTTCATACCTGCAATGATAAATGTACATTTAAACTTGAATTCACTGATGAAATTTTAGCACATAAAGCACCAAATAAGTTTTTTTTCCCCCAAGTTACAAATGGAAAACTTTGTGATATTTGAAAGGGAATACTGACATGGTAACAATTTTGCCTGACATGGATTGTTCATATTGCTAGTGTTGTTGCTACAATTACATACAATAGTAATCTATGCAAGCACAGGATCATTGATTAAGCAGTAAATCCAGGATGCCAGAAGTAGGCATTTGGCTACTTAGACTTCCATAAGCAGAGAATGAAGCCAAAGCCAAATAGCTAATTTTGGCTGAATACTGAGCCCAAAGACTATCTTCAGCACAATTCTAACTCAGCCTAAAAAGTTATTATATTTTATTTCAATACATTTCATTTTTAATTGTTATTCAGCCACTCTTATTCCCAGATTCTCTCGTTCTATAATACGTTAATTCAGAAGAATCCTGGCTAGAATCTAGCATTCCCTGTTTGGTCTTTCAAATTGGTAATGAAAATCTTGTCTTTTAAGTAACTTTTATAAATTAAAAAATATGTAAAAACTTGGAGTGACAGAAAATCATCACCACATGTATTCCTATCCATATAGTCATAGTAAATGTGTGAATATATTGTGGATTAGAGTATACAAATGTTTATCGGATGTCAAAAACATATCAATGTTTAAAGTTAACTTCATCTTTCCTAACCAATAGACAATGATACTGGTTTTAAAATGTTTCACTAAATTTCATTACCAGATAATATATAAACTATGTTATTTTTATATTACATAGATTTATAATCAGTATATTATTCAAAATGGAACTATAAATCCATCCTTTCTATTTGACTTATGTATGTATATACCTATATACTCATACTTATGTATATACCTATCATCAGTCTGTATAAAACCAAACATATACTTAGGAGATGGAAGTTTACTTGCCTAACTAAAATCCAAAATTATAGTAATATTAATGATGATCTTAAATGATTAATATTTAAAATAATTTACACTAAGATGATAAACATAAAACTTTAGAGAGGAATGTAGATAAATCTGCTATTCTACCAAAATTCTTATAATTTTGTTATTTCTCATTGTTATATACATATATTTTAATATAATTTAAGAAGCTGTAACTCTAAAAGTAGCATGAAGAAGTTGTGCTAAATTATAGGGATAAATAAAATATGACATAGTTTTAGGTCGGGCACAGTGGCTAACGCCTGTAATCCCAGCACTTTGGGAGGCCGAGGCAGGCGGATCACTTGAGGTCAGGGGTTCGAGACCAGCCTGGTCAACATGGTGAAACCCTGTCTCAACTAATAATATGAAAATTCGCCAGGCATGGTGGTCGGCACCTGTAATTGCAGCTACTCGGAAGGCTGAGGCAGGAGAATCGCTTGAACCCAGGAGGCGGAGGTTGCAGTGAGCTGAGTTGGTGCCACTGAACTCTAATGTGGGTGACAGAGTGAGACTCCTCAAAAAAAAAAAGACACGGTTTTAAAGACACAATGAGAACATCATCCATCATTGCACATTAATCCTTCTTAGTTTTCATATGGCTATTTTTCAAGGCTAATCAATCAACCAACCAAAAACCTGGTGCAAAGTGAACTGGAAACTGATAATAAAAATATTCAAAATACTTTTACCTTAACCTCTAACTAAGGAAGAAATGATTCAGGGCTTAGACTGTACAACAATTTCCCATTCTAGTTTTGGGATTCCAGCACAGTACCATAATGTTAGGTTCCTTTACTGTAGGTACTGTATTCAACATACAATGAGCGTCCACAGTAATACTTTTCACACTTAATCATCTAAATCGTAAAAAATAAGATGATGATGCTAGTTTGTGTGGCTTACATGGCAACAACAGAAACTTTGATCAGTGAACCAACTACATTTGTGGCCCTACAATTATTCAAATGGATTTTTTAACCTATATTAATGAAAACATAGTTTAGTGATTTCATCTTTTTTCCTTTTTAAAATATAAATTTTCTGCTCAAAGACAGATGTCTTCAGATTTACTTTCCTTTCCCTAAATGTTTGCCATTTTCTCATTTTATCTCTCATATATTTTATCAAGGATAAAAACAGAAGAAAAGGGAGAAACAAGGATTCTATGAGAATAAATTTTAATTTTAATTTCAGGTAATTTCTATCTGAAAACTATTAGAATGATTATATCATTATAAATTTCATTGTTCAGAGAGATGTTTTTTGCTTGTTTTGAAAGAATGTGGTTCACAATATGTTTTAAACAAGTTACATTGTGTTTCTATTAGCACATATTTTAAAATTTCTTCAAATGTTTACTTGAATTGATTTAATAAAATAAGATTGTGGTAGATCATGCTTTCCTGTTGAGGAAATTCTCATATAGTTATAACCTAAATACCGATTTCATTTGAACTTTACTGAAAACAAAAAAATATTGTTTGTTTTAGTATAGTTTCTATTGAAGAAATCCACGTTTACATTGAAATAATTTTATAAACTCTTTTTTCTTTCTTACTTTTTCATGTCTTTAAATTGTACTCATTTTTCTAAAGAAGAATAACTGTGAACAGAACATTCATTGATATAATGATGCTATGATTTATTCCAATTTTCTTTAGAATAACTCAGAAAAATAGGCTTATTGCCTTTTCTTTTGCTATTTAAACTTTATCTTTTTTGATTTCCTAGGAGTGCTTCAATCAGGTGAATTAGAAGATTTGAAGTCAAGTGAGAGAGGAAAATCAGGAAAAAAAAGCCAAAGAGATATTAATTTGATAAATTAAAAGAGAGAACATTACCACGATACTCTTGATTTTCTTTAGTATGTCCTTTAGAGTCAGCAAAATGTGCAGCCAATGCTACTACAATATGAACTCCTCTGTGACAAATATAATTAATTTGAATTAATGTACATTTGGATCAATGTTTGTCCCAACAAAATCCAAATGCAAGTTAGAATATCCTTCTATAAAATGCAATGTTATATAACTTACCTGAATTGACAATTTTAGCACACAGTCATTTGTTTACCATTGTTTTTATTTTTTTAATTTAAAACTCTTTCCATTTCCCAAAAGTGAAGGGTCATGGATATGACATACAACTGTATTATCAGAGTACCTCCAAATTTTTCTTACAGACAAATAAGAATACAGTTGACAGACTTTTTAAAACTATAGTTTACAATACATGCATAGGCAATATTATTTGAGAGAAAAAAGAATGGATATATCCTATGACATAGGATGGGGTTCTACAAAGCTTAACTTGAAATGTGCTCTATAGAAATTCATAAAGCCTCTCTTTTACATGTGGTGATTTCAGTGTGAAGATTGG